>NC_090342.1:3402271-3529374 GCF_035084215.1 Heptranchias perlo | reverse complement strand
TAGTTCCCCCTGGGGGGGGGGGGGGGGGGAGAGGAGAGAAGGGGGTCCACTCCCCCTGGGGAGGGGGAGGAAGGGGGTCCACTCCCCCTGGGGGAGGGGGGAGAGAAGGGGGTCCACTCCCCCCTGGGGGAGGGGGAGAGAAGGGGGTCCACTCCCCCCTGGGGAGGGGAGAGAAGGGGTCCGGTCCCCCCTGGGGGAGGGGGAGAGAAGGGGGTCGGTCCCCCTGGGGGGAGGGGGAGAGAAGGGGGTCCGGTCCCCCCTGGGGGAGGGGGAGAGAAGGGGGTCCGGTCCCCCCTGGGGGAGGGGGAGAGAAGGGGGTCCGGTCCCCCCTGGGGGAGGGGGAGAGAAGGGGGTCCGGTCCCCCCTGGGGGAGGGGGAGAGAAGGGGGTCCGGTCCCCCCTGGGGGAGGGGGAGAGAAGGGGGTCCGGTCCCCCCTGGGGGAGGGGGAGAGAAGGGGGTCCGGTCCCCCCTGGGGGAGGGGGAGAGAAGGGGGTCCGGTCCCCCCTGGGGGTGGGGGGAGAGAAGGGGGTCCGGTCCCCCCTGGGGGAGGGGGGGGGGAAGAGGGTGTCCGGTCCCCCCGGGGGAGGGGGGGGGGGGGGGGGAGAGGGTGTCCGGTCCCCCCGGGGGAGGGGGGGGGGGGGGGGAGAGGGTGTCCGGTCCCCCCGGGGGAGGGGGGGGGGGGGGGAGAGGGGTGTCCGGTCCCCCCGGGGGAGGGAGGTGTCCGGTCCCCCCGGGGGGAGGGAAGGTGTCCGGTCCCCCCGGGGGGGAGGGAAGGTGTCCGGTCCCCCCGGGGCGGGAGGGAAGGTGTCCAGTCCCCCCGGGGGGAGGGAAGGTGTCAGTCCCCCGGGGGGAGGGAAGGTGTCCAGTCCCCCCGGGGGGAGGGAAGGTGTCCAGTCCCCCCGGGGGGAGGGAAGGTGTCCAGTCCCCCCGGGGGGAGGGAAGGTGTCCAGTCCCCCCGGGGGGAGGGAAGGTGTCCAGTCCCCCCGGGGGGAGGGAAGGTGTCCAGTCCCCCCGGGGGGAGGGAAGGTGTCCAGTCCCCCCGGGGGAGGGAAGGTGTCCAGTCCCCCCGGGGGGAGGGAAGGTGTCCAGTCCCCCGGGGGGAGGGAAGGTGTCCAGTCCCCCCGGGGGGAGGGAAGGTGTCCAGTCCCCCCGGGGGGAGGGAAGGTGTCCAGTCCCCCCGGGGGGAGGGAAGGTGTCCAGTCCCCCCGGGGGGAGGGAAGGTGTCCAGTCCCCCCGGGGGGGAGGAAGGTGTCCAGTCCCCCCGGGGGGAGGGAAGGTGTCCAGTCCCCCCGGGGGGAGGGAAGGTGTCCAGTCCCCCCGGGGGGAGGGAAGGTGTCCAGTCCCCCCGGGGGGAGGGAAGGTGTCCAGTCCCCCGGGGGGAGGAAGGTGTCCAGTCCCCCCGGGGGGAGGGAAGGTGTCCAGTCCCCCCGGGGGGAGGGAAGGTGTCCAGTCCCCCCGGGGGGAGGGAAGGTGTCCAGTCCCCCCGGGGGGAGGGAAGGTGTCCAGTCCCCCCGGGGGGAGGGAAGGTGTCCAGTCCCCCCGGGGGGAGGGAAGGTGTCCAGTCCCCCCGGGGGGAGGGAAGGTGTCCAGTCCCCCCGGGGGGAGGGAAGGTGTCCAGTCCCCCCGGGGGGAGGGAAGGTGTCCAGTCCCCCCGGGGGGAGGGAAGGTGTCCAGTCCCCCCGGGGGGAGGGAAGGTGTCCAGTCCCCCCGGGGGGAGGGAAGGTGTCCAGTCCCCCCGGGGGGAGGGAAGGTGTCCAGTCCCCCCGGGGGGAGGGAAGGTGTCCAGTCCCCCCGGGGGGAGGGAAGGTGTCCAGTCCCCCCGGGGGGAGGGAAGGTGTCCAGTCCCCCCGGGGGGAGGGAAGGTGTCCAGTCCCCCCGGGGGGAGGGAAGGTGTCCAGTCCCCCCGGGGGGAGGGAAGGTGTCCAGTCCCCCCGGGGGGAGGGAAGGTGTCCAGTCCCCCCGGGGGGAGGGAAGGTGTCCAGTCCCCCCGGGGGGAGGGAAGGTGTCCAGTCCCCCCGGGGGAGGGAAGGTGTCCAGTCCCCCCGGGGGGAGGGAAGGTGTCCAGTCCCCCCGGGGGGAGGGAAGGTGTCCAGTCCCCCCGGGGGGAGGGAAGGTGTCCAGTCCCCCCGGGGGGAGGGAAGGTGTCCAGTCCCCCCGGGGGGAGGGAAGGTGTCCAGTCCCCCCGGGGGGAGGGAAGGTGTCCAGTCCCCCCGGGGGGAGGGAAGGTGTCCAGTCCCCCCGGGGGGAGGGAAGGTGTCCAGTCCCCCCGGGGGGAGGGAAGGTGTCCAGTCCCCCCGGGGGGAGGGAAGGTGTCCAGTCCCCCGGGGGGGAGGGAAGGTGTCCAGTCCCCCCGGGGGGAGGGAAGGTGTCCAGTCCCCCCGGGGGGAGGGAAGGTGTCCAGTCCCCCGGGGGGAGGGAAGGTGTCCAGTCCCCCCGGGGGGAGGGAAGGTGTCCAGTCCCCCCGGGGGGAGGGAAGGTGTCCAGTCCCCCCGGGGGGAGGGAAGGTGTCCAGTCCCCCCGGGGGGAGGGAAGGTGTCCAGTCCCCCCGGGGGAGGGAAGGTGTCCAGTCCCCCCGGGGGGAGGGAAGGTGTCCAGTCCCCCCGGGGGGAGGGAAGGTGTCCAGTCCCCCCGGGGGGAGGGAAGGTGTCCAGTCCCCCCGGGGGGAGGGAAGGTGTCCAGTCCCCCCGGGGGGAGGGAAGGTGTCCAGTCCCCCCGGGGGGAGGGAAGGTGTCCAGTCCCCCCGGGGGGAGGGAAGGTGTCCAGTCCCCCCGGGGGGAGGGAAGGTGTCCAGTCCCCCCGGGGGGAGGGAAGGTGTCCAGTCCCCCCGGGGGGAGGGAAGGTGTCCAGTCCCCCCGGGGGGAGGGAAGGTGTCCAGTCCCCCCGGGGGGAGGAAGGTGTCCAGTCCCCCCGGGGGGAGGGAAGGTGTCCAGTCCCCCCGGGGGGAGGGAAGGTGTCCAGTCCCCCCGGGGGGAGGGAAGGTGTCCAGTCCCCCCGGGGGGAGGGAAGGTGTCCAGTCCCCCCGGGGGGAGGGAAGGTGTCCAGTCCCCCCGGGGGGAGGGAAGGTGTCCAGTCCCCCCGGGGGGAGGGAAGGTGTCCAGTCCCCCCGGGGGGAGGGAAGGTGTCCAGTCCCCCCGGGGGGAGGGAAGGTGTCCAGTCCCCCCGGGGGAGGGAAGGTGTCCAGTCCCCCCGGGGGAGGGGGAGGGGGGTGGGAAGGTGTCCAGTCCCCCCGGGGGAGGGGGTGGGAAGGTGTCCAGTCCCCCCGGGGGAGGGAGAGGGGGGTGGGAGAGGGGGGGGGGGGGGGAAGGTGTCCAGTCCCCCTGGGGGAGGGGGGGGGGGGAAGGGGAGGGGGGGTCCAGGCCCGAACAGCCCGGCTGTAAGTTTACACCCAGAGGCCGGCACTAACGCTGCCGTTCGGGCCGCTTCCATCAAACACTCCGCCCGGACAATGAACGGGCCTTACGCCGCCCGCGGTTCCAGTTCCCCCGGGGGAAGGGCCCGCTCGGACTCACCGAGTTCACCGCGTCCTGGAGCTGCGTTAGTCGGTCCGCCATCTTCCAGCAGCAACAAGCCGCCCCGCGATTGGAGGAGGCGCATAGCAACTGGCAGCCAATCAGCGCTCGCCCTGCGCCACTGACTCGGAGTCACCTGGTGACGAGGAGCGTCAGCCAATCAGAGTTAGCCAATCAGAATTACCTACAGCCATCCAATCACAGAAAGAGAGGGAGAGCCAACCAATCAAACGCCTAGGACGAGTCATCCAATCAGAAGCACACAGAATTAGCCAATCAGAGACACCCAAACCAAGCCCCATGGAACCCCCCGCCCCCCCAAGCTCAGATTGTGCCCATTCCTCTCGCCTCCCTCGGTCTCCGGGGGCAGCCCCTCAGCCTCCGGTCACCTCTCCGCAAACTCCGTCCCCCTCGCCACCGACTCCATCCCTCTCCCTGGTCACCGTCGGAGGCTGAACCAGACCGTTCGCCACCTCGGCGTCCTATTTGACCCCGAGATGAGCTTCCGACCCCGCATCCGCTCCATCGCCAAGACCGCCTACTTCCACCTCCGTGACATCGCCCGCCTCCGCCCCTGCCTCAGCTCATCTGCTGCTGAAACCCTCGTTCGTGCCTTTCTCAACCCCCCCCCCCCCCCCGCCCAGACTCCAACTACTCCAATACTCCGTTCTCTCAGGTCCAACCCTGACATTGCCGTTAAACCTGCTGTCAGGGGCGGCGCTGTTGTTGTGCGGCGAACAGACCTCTGCAGAGGCTGAACGCCATCTCTCCGACATCTCCTCCTACCTCCCCCTGGACCATGACGCCACCACCAAACACCAAGCCATAGTTTCCCAGACCGTCACTGACCTCATCTCCTCTGGAGATCTTCCCCCCAAGGCCTCAATCCTCATAGTCCCCCAACCCCGCACTGCCCGCTTCTACCTCCTTCCCAAGACCCACAAAGAGGACTGCCCTGGGAAACCCATCCTTGCTCCACGGAACTTATTTCCTCCTAGCTGGAATCTTTTTTCTCCCCTTGTCCTGTCTCTTCCGACCTACACTCACGACTCTTCTCCCCTCCGCCACTTTAACAGTTTCCAGTTCCCCGGCCCTAATCGTCTCCTTTTCACCCATGGACGTCCAGTCCCTCTACACCTACATCCCTCACCAAGACGCTTCTTCCTTGAATGGAGGCCCCAACCTGTCGCCGTCCACCACCACCCTCCTCCGCCTGGCTGAACTTGATCTTACGTTGAACAACTTCTCCTTTGACTCCACGCACTTCCTCCAAATAAAAGGTGTCGCTATGGGAGCCCGTGTGGGTCCCAGCTATGCCTGCTTTTTTGTGGGATTCGTGGAACATTCCTTGCTCCAGTCCTATTCCCTCACCTCTTTTTCCGGTACATTGATGACTGTATTGGTGCTGCTTCCTGCTCTCATCCCAAACTGGAAAATTTCATCAACTTTGCTTCCAATTTCCACCCTTCCCTTTCCTTCACATGGTCCATCTCCGACTCTTCCCTTCCTTCCTTGACTTCTCTATCTCCTTTTCTGGGGACAGGCTGTCAACCAATATCCACTATAAGCCCACTGATTCCCACAGCTACCTTGATTACACTTCCTCCCATCCAGGGCCTCAGACACTCCTTCCAGATGAAACAGCGATTTACTTGTACTTCTTTCAATTTAATACACCGTATTCGCTGCTCACGATGTGGTCTCCGCTACACTGGGGAGACCAAACGCAGATTGGGCGATCGCTTTGCTGAACACCTCTGCTCAGTCTGCAAGTGTGACCCTGACTTGCTGGTGGCTTGCCATTTTAATTCCCCTTCCCGCTCCCAGTCTGACCTCCCTGTCCTCGGCCTCCTACTCTGTTCTAATGAAGCTCAATGTGAGCTCGAGGAACAGCACCTTATCTTTCGGTTAGGCATTTTACAACCTTCTGGACTCGACATTGATTTCAATAACTTCAGAACAGAACCACTGCTCCCATTTTTTCGGGCAGCTAGTGCTGGTAATGGCTCTGCTGCTGCCATTTACAGCTACTCAAGACCGATCTTTTGTTTCTTAACCTGTCCCATTTCCACCCTCCTTGCCTTGCACCGTCATCCCTTTTGTCATTTAATTACTCTTGCCTTCTACTCTATCATAGACCTACCCTTTTGTTCTTTCCTTCCCTCCCCTCCCTCCCCCGCTTCTTTCCCTGGCTCTGTACTTGCTCAAAAACTTAACCCTTTGGCATCTTCAAGTTCTGACGAAAGGCCTTCGATCTGAAACATTAACTCTGTTTCTTTTTCCACAGATGCTGCCTGACTTGCTGAGCTTTTCCAGCATTTTCAGTTTTTATTTCAATACTCTCCTGGCCTGTCTTCCACCTTCCTCCCTCCGTAGACTTCAGCTCATCCAAAATTCTGCTGCCTGTATCCTAACTCACAGCAAGTCCCATTCACAAATTGCCTCAGTGCTCGCTGACCCACAGTAGCTCCTGGTCCGGCAATGCCTCAATTTTAAAATTCTCATCCTTGTTTTCAGATCCCTCCATGGCCTCGCCCCTCCCTATCTCTGTAACCTCCTCCAGCTCTACAACCCTCCGAGATCTCTGCGCTCCTCCAATACTGGCCTCTTGCACATCTTCAATTTCCTTCACTCCACCATTGGCGGCCGTGCCTTCAGCTGCCTAGGCCCTAAGCTCTGGAATTCCCTCCCTAAACCTCTCCGCCTCTCTACCTCTCTCTCCTCCTTTAAGACCCTCTTCAAAACCTATCTTTTTGACCAAGCTTTTGGTCACCTGTCCTGATATCTCCTTATGTGGATCGGTGTCAAACTTTGTTTGATAATCGCTCCTGTGAAGCACCTTATTTTTACTAAGCTATAGGCACTATATAAATGCAAGCTGTTGTTGTTGAAATTGCCCTTGTCCACTGTCAGTGAAGCTCAACTCAAGTTCATAAAATGAGGAAAGCCATTTGGCCCACCCTATTTCATCTATCCAGAGGGGACCCCCCCATTGTAACATTCAATTGATTCTTAAATGAATTCAGGGTTTCAACCTCCGCTCCTCTATTTGGAAGTTTATTCCACACATTGATCACTCTTGGTGTGAAGAAGAATTTCCTGATATCATTTGTAAATTTGCCTTTTACTAGTTTGAACCTGTCTCCCCTAGTTCCATTCCCACAGTTTAATAAAAAGTAGCATTTTGGGTTAATTTTTTCTATAACCTCAACAATCTTATATCCCTCCATGTGATCACCTCTCATACTCCCCATTTCCAGGCTGAAAATCCCAAGTATCTCCAGTCTTTCCTTGTTAACTCAGACCCCAGACATCAGGGATCAGACTTGTGGCTTTTCTCTGCATTGTATCCAGCATTTGAATGTCTCTTTTGTTTTATTGGTGACCAGAACTTAGAGACGGTGCGGAAGAGATTTACCAGAATGGTGTCAGGGATGAGGGACTTCAGTTATGTGGAGAGACTGGAGAAGCTGGGGTTGTTCTCCTTAGGGCAGAGAAGGTTAAGAGGAGATTTGATAGAGGTGTTCAAAATCATGAGGGGTTTTGATAGAGTGAATAAGGAGAAACTGTTTCCAGTGGCAGAAGGGTCGGTAACCAGAGGACACAGATTTATGGTAATTGGCAAAAGAACTAGAGGAAAAATATTTTTACACAGTGAGTTGTTATGATCTGGAATGCGCTGCCTGAAAGGGGGATGGAAGTAGATTGAATAATAAATTTCAAAAGGGAATTGGATAAATACTTGAAGGGGAAAAATTTGCAGGGCTATGGGGAAAGAGCAGGGGAGTGAGACTAATTGGATGGTTCTTTCAAAGAACCGGCACAGGCATGATGGGCTGAATGGCCTCCTTCTGTGCCATATCATAAGAACATAAGAACATAAGAAATTGGAGCAGGAGTAGGCCAATCGGCCCCTCGAGCCTGCTCCGCCATTCAATAAGATCATGGCTGATCTGATCCCAACCACAAATCTAAAGAACACAAGAAGTCGGAGCAGGACCCGGCCACATAGCCCCTGGGCCCTCTCCGCCACCCACAGGGCATTGACCGATCCGAACTCAGCTTCATGTCCAATTTCCTGCCCGCTCCCCATAACCCCTAATTCCCTTTACTTCTAGGAAACTGTCTATTTCTATTTTAAATTTATCTAATGATGTAGCTTCCACAGCTTCCTGGGGCAGCAAATTCCACAGACCTACCACCCTCTGAGTGAAGAAGTTTCTCCTCATCTCAGTTTTGAAAGAGCAGCCCCTTATTCTAAGATTATGCCCCCTAGTTCTAGTTTCACCCATCTTTGGGAACATCCTTACTGCATCCACCCGATCAAGACCCTTCACAATCTTATATGTTTCAATAAGATCGCCTCTCATTCTTCTGAACTCCAATGAGTAGAGTCCCAATCTACTCAACCTCTCCTCATATGTCCGCCCCCTCATCCCCGGGATTAACCGAGTGAACCTTCTTTGTACTGCCTCGAGAGCAAGTATGTCTTTTCTTAAGTATGGACACCAAAACTGTATGCAGTATTCCAGGTGCGGTCTCACCAATACCTTATATAACTGCAGCAATACCTCCTTGTTTTTATATTCTATCCCCCTAGCAATAAAAGCCAACATTCCGTTGGCTTTCTTGATCACCTGCTGCACCTGCATACCAACTTTTTGATTTTCTTGCACTAGGACCCCCAGATCCCTTTGTACTGCAGTACTTTCCAGTCTCTCGCCATTAAGAAAATAACTTGCTCTCTGATTTTTCCTGCCAAAGTGCATAACCTCACATTTTCCAATATTATATTGCATCTGCCAAATCTCCGCCCACTCACCCAGCCTGTCTATATCCCCTTGCAGGTTTTTTATGTCCTCCTCACTCTCTACTTTCCCTCCCATCTTTGTATCATCTGCAAATTTTGATATGTTGCACTCGGTCCCCTCCTCCAAATCGTTAATATAGATTGTAAAGAGTTGGGGACCCAGCACCGACCCCTGTGGAACACCACTGGTTACTGGTTGCCAGTCCGAAAATGAACCATTTATCCCAACTCTCTGCTTCCTGTTCGATAACCAATCCTCCACCCATGCCAGAATATTACCCCCAATCCCGTGATTTTTTATCTTAAGTAATAATCTTTTATGTGGCACCTTGTCGAATGCCTTCTGGAAGTCTAAATACACTACGTCCACTGGTTCCCCTTTATCCACCCTATACGTTATATCCTCGAAGAACTCAAGCAAATTTGTCAGACATGACTTCCCCTTCATAAAGCCATGCTGACTTTGTCCTATTAAATTATGCTTATCTAAATGTTCCGTTACTGTCTCCTTAATAATAGACTCCAAAATTTTACCCACCACAGATGTTAAGCTAACTGGCCTATAATTTCCAGCCTTCTGCCTACTACCCTTTTTAAATAACGGTGTTACATTAGCAGTTTTCCAATCTGCCGGGACCTCTCCTGAGTCCAGGGAATTTTGGAAAACTATCACCAAAGCATCCACAATCCCTACTGCCACTTCCCTCAAGACCCTAGGATGGAAGCCATCAGGTCCAGGGGATTTATCCGCCTTGAGTCCCATTATTTTACTGAGTACCATCTCTTGAGTGATTTTAATCGTATTTAGCTCCTCCCCCCCGAGAGTCCCCTGTTTGTCCAGTGTTGGGATATTCTTAGTGTCCTCTACTGTAAAGACTGAAACAAAATATTTGTTCAGCATTTTTGCCATCTCCATGTTTCCCACCATTAATTTCCCGGTCTCATCCTCTAAGGGACCTATGTTTGCCTTAGCCACCCTTTTTCTTTTTATATAACTATAGAAACTCTTGCTATCTGTTTTTATATTTTTTGCTAATTTCTTTTCATAATCTAACTTCCCTTTCTTAATCAATCCTTTAGTTACTTTTTGCTGTCTTTTGAAGAATTCCCAATCTTCTATCCTCCCACTAAGTTTGGCTACCTTATATGTCCTTGTTTTTAGTCGGATACTATCCTTGATTTCTTTACTTAGCCACGGGTGGCTGTCATTTCTTTTACACCCTTTTTTCCTCAGTGGAATATATTTATTTTGAAAGTTGTAAAATAACTCCCTAAATGTACACCACTGCTCATGTACCGTCTTACCCTTTAATCTATTTTCCCAGTCCACTTTAATCAATTCCGCTCTCATACCATCATAGTCTCCTTTATTCAAGCTCAGTACGCTTGTTTGAGAATCAACCTTCTCACCCTCTAATTGGATATGGAATTCAACCATGTTGTGGTCGCTCGTTCCAAGGGGATCCTTAACTAGGACATTATTAATTAATCCTGACTCATTACACAGGACCAGGTCCAAGGTTGCCTGCCCCCTTGTAGGATCAGTTACATACTGCTCAAGAAATCCATCCCTGATGCACTCAATGAACTCGTCCTCAAGGCTGCTCTGCCCAATTTGATTTGTCCAGTTAATATGATAATTAAAATCCCCCATAATTATGGCTGTTCCCTTATTACATGCCCCGACTATCTCCTGATTAATACTTCTTCCAGCAGAGTTGCAACTATTAGGAGGCCTATATACTACGCCCACTAATGTTTTTTTTCCCTTATTATTCCTTATCTCCACCCAAACTGTTTCATTATCTTGATGCTTTGTCCCAATATCATTTCTCTGTATTACAGTGATTCCTTCCTTTATTAACATAGCCACCCCACCTCCCCTTCCTTCCTGCCTGTCCTTCCTGATTGTTAAATACCCTGGCATATTTAATTCCCCGTCGTTGTCACCCTGCAGCCATGTTTCTGTAATGGCCACAAGATCATACCCATACGTAGTTATTTGTGCCGTTAACTCGTCCATTTTATTACGAATGCTACGTGCATTCAGATAAAGAACTTTCAAATCTGTTTTGTGACGCTTAGTTCCTGCTTTTTCCTTTTTTAACACTTTACCTATTACTCCATACCTTCTGTCCCTTCCTGTTACGCTTTCCTCTCTCTCCCTGCTCAGGTTCCCAACCCCCTGCCACTTTAGTTTATGATTCATTCTATGATTCCATGATTCTAACTTGACGCAGTATTCAAGGTGCAGTCTGACTCCTCTGACTTAAGTTCTACTGCTTTGGCTACATAGTTAAAAAATGTAGCCAAACTGGACAACTGGACAACTGGACAAACTGGACAAATGTAGCCAAACTGGACAACTGGACAACCAGGAACACTACAGACGGTTATCCGCAGATCCGACCAAAGAACACACCCACCAGCTCAACAAACTGATCAAGTCCTTCGATCCAGACATTCAAAGCATCCTACGCACTCTCATCCCACGTACTCCCCGCGTGGGAGACTTCTACTGCCTCCCAAAGATACACAAAGCCAACACACCCGGACATCCTATCGTATCAGGCAACGGAACCCTGTGTGAGAACCTCTCTGGATACATCGAGGGCATCCTGAAACCCATCGTACAGGGAACTCCCAGCTTCTGTCGCGACACTACAGACTTCCTACAAAAACTCAGTACCCACGGACCAGTTGAACCAGGAACACTTCTCACCACGATGGACGTCTCGGCACTCTACACCAGTATCCCCCACGATGACGGCATCGCTGCGACAGCATCAATACTCAACACCAACAACAGCCAATCTCCAGACGCCATCCTACAACTCATCCGCTTCATCCTGGATCACAATGTCTTCACCTTCGATAACCAGTTCTTTACCCAAACACACGGAACAGCCATGGGGACCAAATTCGCACCCCAATACGCCAACATTTTCATGCACAAGTTCGAGCAGGACTTCTTCACTGCACAGGACCTCCAACCAACACTATACACCAGATACATCGACGACATTTTCTTTCTATGGACCCACGGTGAGGAATCTCTAAAGAGACTACATGATAACATCAACAAGTTCCATCCCACCATCAAGCTCACCATGGACTACTCCTCAGAATCAGTTTCTTTCTTGGACACACGAATCTCCATCAAAGATGGGCACCTCAGCACCTCACTCTACCGCAAGCCCACAGACAACCTCACGATGGTCCACTTTTCCAGCTTGCACCCTAACCACGTCAAAGAGGCCATCCCCTATGGACAGGCCCTGCGAATACACAGGGTCTGCTCAGACGAGGAGGAACGCGATGGACACCTACAGACGCTGAAAGACGCCCTAGTAAGAATGGGATATGATGCTCGACTCATCGATCGACAGTTCCGACGGGCTACAGCGAAAAATCGCATAGACCTCCTCAGGAGACCAACACGGGACGCAACCAACAGAGTACCCTTCGTCGTCCAGTACTTCCCCGCAGCGGAGAAACTACGCCATGTTTCCACAGCCTTCAACATGTCATCAATGACGACGAACACCTCGCTATGGCCATCCCCACACCTCCACTACTCGCCTTTAAACAGCCACCCAACCTCAAACAGACCATCGTTCGCAGCAAATTACCCAGCTTTCAGGAGAACAGTGTCCACGACACCACACAACCCTGCCACGGCAACCTCTGCAAGACATGCCAGATCATCGACACAGATACCACCATCACACGAGAGGACACCACCCACCAGGTACATGGTTTATACTCCTGTGACTTGGCCAATGTTGTCTACCTCATACGTTGCAGGAAAGGATGCCCCAGAGCATGGTACATTGGTGAGACCATGCAGACGCTGCGACAACGGATGAACGGACACCGCGCAACAATCGCCAGACAGGAGGGTTCCCTCCCAGTCGGGGAACACTTCAGCAGTCAGGGACATTCAGCACACGACCTTCGGGTAAGCATACTCCAAGGCGGCCTTCAAGACACACGACAACGCAAAATCGTTGAGCAGAAATTGATAGCCAAGTTCTGCACCCACGAGGACGGCCTCAACCGGGATCTTGGGTTCATGTCACGCTACACGTTACCCCATCAGCGAACAAATGTTATCTGTTTTTAATACAACGGGTCATTTGCTGTCTTTTCGATGTTTCTGCCTCTCTCTATTTTTTTGGTGGTTTGTATATTCGGGGGATCTGTAGGTAACACCTGTCTGTCTGCACACTGATTGCCTTGGCAACGGGCAGTTGAAAACACTGTCTGTAATCACCAAGTGTTGTTCTGTGATTTATAAATGCGAAGGGTTCGAGGATTTCATTTCCACATTCACCTGAGGAAGGAGGAAGCCTCCGAAAGCTTGTGAATTTCAAATAAAATTGCTGGACTATAACTTGGTGTTGTAAAATTGTTTACAATAGTTAAAAAAGAACTTGCATTTGTATAACACCTTTCATGAACTCAGGATGTCCCAAAGCACTTTACAGCCAATGAAGTACTTTTGAAGTGTAGTCACTGTTGCAATGTCGGAAACACAGCAGCCAATTTGTGCACAGCAAGATCCCACACACAGCAATGAAATAAATTATCAGGTCATCTGTTTTTTAGATGTTGGTTGAAAGATAAATTTTGGGAGAACTCCCCTGCTCTTTTATCGAAATGGTGCGTTGGGATCTTTTACGTCCACCTGAGAGAGCAGACGGGGCCTCGGTTTAACGTCTCCTCCAACAGTGCAGCACTCCCTCAGTACTGCGCTGGGAGTGTCAGCTTAGATTAAGTGCTCATGCCTCTGGAGTGGGATTTGATCTCACAACTTTCTGACTGAGGCAAGAGTGCTGTCCACTGATCCAAGGCTGACAGGGCCGGCAAAGGGATAGAGGAGACAGACCCATGTTAAGGAGGTGGAATCAACACAAACACAAAGGGCTAAATGGCCTCTTTCTGTGCAGTAATTTCCTTTGATAACCAGGTCAGATTTTAATTATTAAGCTGGGAATATAAAATAAACCAAAGTTGCAACTTGTTTGGGATTAAAAGTTATTGAAGGATTCGGAGTGGATGCAAGGAGCACTGAAGAGTTTCTGATAGTAGATGAGAAACATTCCATTGTTGGTCAGCCAATCAAACCAACAACAATAAAAGATACAGGTACTACACAGAACAGAGAGTATGGTGGAGATTGAGGGGTGTCAATGGTTAAACATGGTTCACTCGGGGCTCGTTAAACTTGGCAGCTGGTTAAACTTGGTTCATCCCGGGCTGGTTAAGGCTACTAGTTCCTTTGGTCTGGCTAAGGCTACTTTTCCTTTGGTCTAGCAAGAGTTGGTTAAGGCAGCTGGTTAAACTTGGTCGAGCTGGAGCTGGTTAGGCTACTAGTTACCTTGATTTAGCTGGGACTGGTTAAACTTGATTCATCTGGAGCTGGTTAAGGCTACTGGTTAAACTTGTCCACCTGGAGCTAGTTAAGGTTACTGGTTAAAATTGGTCCACCTGGGGCTGGATAAGGTTACTGGTTAAACTTGTCCACCTGGAGCTAGTTAAGGTTACTGGTTAAAATTGGTCCACCTGGAGCTCGGCAGGATCTCCCACGCCGAGCAGCCGCTGCAATCACGAGAACGGCTGACACCGGATATTCCGCTTAAAGCTCGCCAGCTGCCGCTAGTTTAGGGACCGGGCGGAGAGGAGAGGACGGGCGGCTGGAGGGAGCTGTGGTGCGGCGGAGTGAAGGGTCGGAGCCCCGGGGCTGCTCACTGGGATAAAGGAGGCGGACAAGTTGCCTTTGTGACCTGCGGCTGCGGTCGGACGGGGAGCGGACCGAGAGCATCCTGAGCCCGGGGAGAGAGAGGAGCGGTACCGGCGGGGACATGTCGTCCGCCCGAGGGGTGAGGTGTGCGGGTCGGGCCGGTTCCTCCCTCCCCCTGAGCCCGCTCCTGCTCCTGGTCCTGCTCCTGGATCTCGCCCTCTCCCAGTCTCCATCAGGTGGGTTACTTATGTTCACCTGCCGGGTTACTCTGGGGTTTATATATTCCCCCCCCCCCTCTTTACTGGGTTACTCTGGGGTTTATATATCCCCCCCCCCTCTTTACTGGGTTATTCTAGGGGTTTATGTATTTATCTGGTGGGAGATACAATGGGATTTATTCCCTGGGTTCGGAGATGCTCTTTACTCCTTTTGAAGCTGTCACTGATCTTTGTAGGAATGTGTGACTGAGCTAAGCTTCAAAGTGCTAATTTAAAAATAAATTAAATTGCTACATTTAAAGTAATAGATGAATCTAACTTCACAATCCTGAAACTTCTCATTCCTATGACCAGCAGTGTTTTGTTTCAATCATCTGTATAATTAGATGTTTTAAGGGTTAGAGTTACTGCAGGTTGGTAAAGGAGCTTAGATACAAGAAACACTTTGAATCTTTTTCTGTTCTAATCTGCTTAAAGAAAGACTTGTATTTTATATAGTGCTTTTCATAACATCCCAAAGTGCTTTACAGCCAATGCAGGAAGTGCAGCTGCCAATTTGTGCACAGCAAGAGCCCACAAACAGCAATGTGATAATGAGCATTTTTTTTAAGTGATGTTGGTTGAGGTGTAAATATTCACCAGGACACCAGGGAGAACTCCCCCTGCTCTTTGAAATAGTGCCATGTGATCTTTTATGTCCACCTGAGAGGGCAGAAGGGGGCCTCAGTTTAATGTCTCATTTGAAAGGCAGCACCTCCCACGGTGCTGCACTCCCTCAGTATTGCAGTGTCAGCCTAGATTTTTGTGCAGGAGTCTCTGGAGTGGGGACTTGAACTCATGACCCTCTGACTGAGGTAAGTGCTACCCACTGAGCCATGGCTGATGCCTAATGCTGCAATTACACTGTTGTATGGAGCCTGAATCTAGAGGCAGGGTCTGACTTCACACTAGAAAGATCCAATGACTTTCAGAGCTGGTTTAGATTTAACACTTTTTTGTTGTAGTTGTTATACAAGTTTACTGTAAGCCTTCAACTGCTTTGTACCCATGCCAAATTTGTAAGATCATGTGACCTACATAAATAAGCTCATTGTGTAGGTTTTTGAAAAGTGCACATGATACTGTGCGATATGACTTGTGATATTTTGGCTGCACTTGGGGTTCTTGATTACAAGCTTTCCACAATCTTGAGACAAGGGCCTTGTTCTCTATGTATATGAAGTCTCTGTTAAGGCAATTGATTTAGACAAGTTAAGATGCAGTGAAATCTGATCATGTGTAAATTTATCATGAGTTGAGTTAATTTTTCTAAGTTTAAAACTATCTTGTCATGAGGGTTTGTTGATTTTTAGCTTGAACTATATGGCTTTATGATGCTGAAATGGTGTTCAGTGCTACCATCTTTGGGGGGAAATTCTGCACTCCAAGACTGACTATATTTTAAAGTGTAACTTCTCAGTGAGGCTCAAGAATCTTTCCCCTACAAAAAAGTAATCATTTAGCTGTTAAAATGTAGACTAGACATTTTAACTTGGGATTTTTATGTATTGTTAGCAAAAATTGATCTTTGTCTCTACTATTCATTTTGGAATTGGGATCATGTCCATTAAATAATAGCTGGACAAATGGGTCAATTTTTTTCTGACTGTGTTGAAGGCAAGTAACACTAATTAACCAAGTGTCAGACCTGATAACTGGGCTAGTAATGACTGACCTGGATGTGCCAAAACAGTGAGTGGTGCTCCATGGAACTTCAGCTGGCTGCTGAGCAGTTACAGGCTTTTGGGGGAAGGTTTAACAACCTGGCAAGTCTGCAAATGCTCTATATTCCCTTCATCTGAATTGTACCCCTGTACAATGTTATGTCTGAATAAACTCTCCAAATAAAAGCAGCTTTTTATTACCACACCAATTTGAAGACCTTCTAGAATATTCAAAGAATAAGGAAAGCAACATAAGACCTTGGAGTGTGATTGCTACAATGGGCTTACTCTCATCAGGAGACCATCTAGTGTTCAGTTAACAAATGCAAGTATTATACAAACACACCCAGCTTTGTTTGGCTTGTAATTGGATTTGATAAATGCACAGGTTCAGTGTAAAACCGCCAAATTTTTGTAGACATGATTTCACGAGCCAGGCACATCCTTATTTAATCCATCTATGAGCTACAAGATTTCTTTGTGCCTTTCACTAGAGGAAATGGTTGACCAGATGGTCTAAAACTGCAGAAGATGTTATGAGCATGGTATAGAGGGCAATATTACAATAATGACAAACCGCTTTGGTTTTGTTTTTTGGGACAGACTGTTAGTGGAATAGGTGGCTCTTTTATTAAAAAAAACTCTTCAGGAGTGTTGGCTGTTGCAGAATGTTGCATTTAACTATCCACTGCTGTGATTGTAATGTGGATACTTTTAATGATTTTGTACTCGGCTCTAATAGAATCTGGTGACTTCTGGGGATGGGTTAACTTTTCAAAATGAAACAATTATAAAATTAAATTAGTATCTGGACAGGGAATTCAGGAGAAGCTTCTTTACCCAGAGAGTGGTTAGAATGTGGAACTTGCTATCACTGAGTAGTTGAAGTAACTAGCCTAGATGTATTTAAGGGGAAGCTAGATAAGCACATGAAGGATATGGTGATAGGGTTAGATGAAGTGGGGTGGGAAGAGGTTCATATGGAGCATAAACACAGGTATAGACCAGTTGGGCCGAGTGGCCTGTTTCTGTGCTGTAAACTCGAACAGGCTCAAATTTTTACTGAATTTTAGCAAGCAGTTCATTTCTTCCATCTCCCAAGTTCTTCTTGAGTGAGCATATTGGGACATTTGCTCATTGTAGTTTGGACTTTTTCCAAATACCTTTTCCTCATGTAAATGATCTCGGGTCATTTACATATCATCATCTCCCACACACTGAAACATGGGACTTTCACTGCCTGCCACAGAGTTGGCCTGGTCTCGCAGTTAACCATGAACACCTAGGATACCCACTGTCATCAATGTGGAGAATATTGAGACCACTTTGTACAGGCTAAACTGCTCTGATTTATTTATAATTAGAAGATCTTTCACAGTAATGGGTAAAATATTATAAGGTGCAATTGGTAGTTTACAATGCATGCACTGGCTTGTTTTAACTCTGCAAGCTCTTGGGCATTTTATGGAGAATTAAGCACTTGTGTATAACTACAAACAGAACACTAGGTTCTTAAAGAAAAGAACTTTCAGTTAGTGTCTTTCACGTCCTTGGGACATCCCAACCAATGAAAGTATTTTGGAAGTGTTGTCACTGATACCTAGCAGCCAATTTGTACACAGCAAGCTCCCACAAGCAGCAATGAGATAATGACTGGATAATCTGTTACTGATATTGGTTGAGGGATAAATATAGCCAGGATACTGGAGTGAACTCCCTGCTCTTCAAATACTACTGTGGAATCTTTTACAACCAACTGAGGGCAGACAGGGCCATGGTTTGAGGTCAATTCTCTTTAATTGTAAAATTGGGTTTGCTTTCAATGGGATCTTTATCTCTTGTAGATAAAATTACACAATTCCTGATCGAATTTACCAATATCCAATTTGTTGCACCACGTGTAACTTAATCTTTCAAACATTGCTTTTATAAATCTACCTTCTAGAATTTATAGGTAAATTGACTGACTGTTGCAAGTCAACACATTGCTAGCCTTAAAATATTTTGTACACTGAAGCCCTGTAATAGTTTAAAACCTGTTTTAGTGGAGAGGAATCTTGGACAAATTAAAGCTCATGTTAATATCCCATATTGGTTGAGGGCCAGGTTCAAAGTTCCTTGCTTCACTAGAGTGTTCTCAAAGCTGGTCAATTTACAACAAATATTGTACAAGTCACACACTAGTTTACAACGTAAATCATTTCACCTTTTGCCACCTGAGTTTGAAAACTAACCGGACTAGGTTGAACAAAGCAAAATATTGTGGATGCTGGAAATCTGAAATAAACAATACTGGAAACTCTCAGCAGGTTGGGCAGCAGAGAGAGAGAGAGAGAGAAAACACATGTTTCAGGTTGATTACCTTTTATCAGAACTGCAAGAAGTTAGAGATTAACAAATTTTAAGCAAGAACAGGGACAGTGAGGGGGGGGAGGGAGAATAACAAAAGGAAAGATCTGATTGGGTGGACGGCAGGAGTGACTAAATGACGGGATGGTAAGTTTAACTCCAATGGGGAAGCTTTTAGAAATGATAATCTGGGACAAAATTAAGTCACTTGGCCAAGTGTGGATTAATGAAGGAAAGCCAGCATGGATTTGTTAAAGGCAAATTGTGTTTAACTAACTTGAGCTTTTTGATGAGGTAAGAGGGTTGATGTGTATATGGACTTTCAAAAAATGTTTGATAAAGGGCCACATAATAGGCTTATCAGCAAAATTGAAGCCCATGGAATAAAAGGGGCAGTGGCAGCATGGATATGAAATTGGCTAAGTGACGAGAGAGAGAGTGTTGAACGGTTGTTTTTCAGACTGGACGAAGGTAAAGTGGTCCCCCCCAGGGGTCGGTACTAGGACTGCTGCTTTTTTTTTAGGTGTATATTAATGAAATTTAATGCAGAGAAGTGTAAAATGATACATTTTGGCAGGAAGAAAGGAGAGGCCATACAAACAAAATGGTACAATTCTAAAGGGGGTGCAGGAATAGAGAAACCTGGGGTGCACATCTTTGAAGGTGGCAGGACAGATTGAGAAAGTGGTTTCTAAAAAAGCATAAGGGATCCTGGGCTGTATAAATAGAAGCAGAGTACAAAAGCAAGGAAGTCATGATGATGAGCCTTTATAAAACATTTTTTCGGCCACGATTGGAGTATTGTGTCCAGTTCTGGGCACCGCACTTTAGGAAGGATGTGAAGGCCTTGGAGAGGGTGCAGAAAGATTTACTGGAACGGTTCTAGGGATGAGGGACTTCAGTTATGTGGATAGACTGGAGAAGCTGGGGTTGTTCTCCTTGGAACAAGGAAGGTTGAGAGGCAATTTAATAGTGTTTAAAATCATGACTGGTTTAGATGACGTGAAGAAAAAGAAACTGTTCCCATTGACAGAAGGGTCAAGAACCAGAGGACACAGATTTAAGATGCTTGGCCAAAGAACCAAAGGTGATGACAGGAAAAACTATTACTCAGTGAGTAGTTATGATCTGGAATGTGCCACCTGAAAAGGTGGTGGAAACAGATGCAATTGTGGCTTTAAAAAGAGGAATTGGATAAATATTAAGAGAAAATTTGCAGGTCTGCAGGGGGAATGGACTAACTGGATTGCTGTTACAAAGCTGGCACAGGCTTGATGGGCTGAATGGCCTCCTGTGCTGTAACGATTCTAATGGGACAAGTAAAGAAACAAAAGATGGGACCAGAGGTGGTGTGAATGGCTACAGCAGAACCATTACCTGCACCTGCTGTCTGAAATAATGGGAACAGTGGTTATGATCTGAAGTTATTAAACTCATCGAGACCAGAAGGTTGTAAAGTGCCTAATGGAAAGATGAGGTGCTGTTCCTCATTGACCTTCATTGGAAGAGTGTAGGAGGCTCGGTTGAAGCTTGGCTTTTTACTTGCAGTAAGTGAACAGTAAAACTAGAGTGGGCAGTTTTAAGTCTTGGGTTCCACCATACAAACCAATCCATAACCTGACAAATGTGCTTTGGTGATAAATGGCTCACGTGGAAAAGTTTAATGCAGGGACTGGGGAAAGATTAAGGTCCACTGGAGTGGAGGGAAGTTTTGTCTGGGCCCTGTTCTATACACTAACTGGGAGCGGTTCATGTTGATACTGTATTAAAAATATCAACTTCACATAAAATTTTGCAGTGGGGGTTATAAGGAGGGAAAGGACACAAGTGATATCTGAGATTTCTTCAATTTGATCTTGATCATCTTTTCATATCCTTCCTGTTTCTGTACTTTATGGTAGCTAATGTGTTTTGAATGGACTGCCTTTTCCGAAATTGCATTGCCCTTGCAGTTTTTACTCCTGTGACATGTTAACCTGGATGCTGCTGTGAGCAACCTGTGACTAAAATCATAGGCAATAAATAAAAAATGGTAGTGCTTTCAACTTCATCATGGGCACCTTTTTTAAAAATAATTTCTAGCACAGGAAAGTCACTGAGCAGAAGTGCCTTTTAGAGAGGGAGAGGCAAAAGGGTTGGTGAACAAACTTGAGGCCCTCTAGGAAGGGGACATCAAAGATCCCATGGCACTATTTCAGAGCCGGGGGGATTCTCCCCTGGTGTCCTGATCAATATTTATCCCTCTACCAACATCACAAAAGAAATGATCTGGTCTTTATTTCATTGTGGGATCTTGCTGTGCACAAATTGGCCGCCACATTTCTTGCACTATAAAAGTGGCTACACTTCAAAAGTACTTATTAGGTGTGAAGTGCTGTGGGATGTTGAGGTTGTGACAGGTACTAAATAAACTCCTGTCCGTAGTGTAAGTTGAGATCAAACTGTAGCTACTTATTGTAATTCTCTCATGCAGGTCTAATTGAATTTAAACTTGGAAGATTTCAAGAAATATCTTTAATCAAGAACGTGTCATTTGATGCTTTTTTGCGGCACATTCCTGAAAATGTAACATTCATCGTCATTCAAGTGCACACCCAATATGTTAATACAACTCTGTCCTTTAATAAGGTATGTGATTGTTTTTTATACATGTACTGAAAACTCAACTTTCAATTGCTTTTAAATTTGTTCTGCAGCTTGATTTGACTATTCAATATCATGTCTTGATTTGTTTTCCCCAGTTCTGTTCCTTGTTTGCTTCAGTGTTTGTGTTAATCCAAAACTCTGCCTGTATCCTAACTTGTACCAAGTCCTGTTCACCCATCACCGCCTGTGCTTGCTGACCTAAGTTGGCTCCTGGTCTGACAATGCTTTATTTCTTTTTTAAAACAAGGATGAGAATTTTTTTTTCAAATCCCTCCATGGCCTCACCCCTCCCTATCCCTGTAACCTCCTCCAGTCCTACAATCCTCCTCCAATTCTGGCCTCTTGCACATCCCTGATTTTCATCAGCTGCCTAGGCCTTAAACTCTGGAATTCCCTCCCTAAACTTTTTTTTTAAAACGCTCCTTAAAACCTCCCTCTTTGACCAAGCTTTTGGTCACCTGTCCCAATATCTCCTTATGTGGCCCGGTGTCAAATTTTGTTAATCACTCCTGTAAAGCACCTTGGGATGTTGCACCACATTAAAGGTGCTATATAAGTGCAAGTTGTATCTTGGTATCATTGCAACTATGGTTAATTGTGGGGGGAGGGAGTTTGTACAGGCCAGCACTAAATGGTCTATTGGAGCATGTTGCTTCAGCTAGTGACCATTAAATGTCAGCTGGGGTTGAGGTGTTTAATTGTCCAAGTCTGTTTCTGTATCTCCATTGCTATCAGTTGTAAAGTCATGCCATTCTGTGACGTTGACCATGTTGGTGTAATTTCTTGAACAGAACCTGTTCAGATGGCATTAAAACCACCGAGAGAAAAAAAGAAAACTTGCATTTCTATAGCACCTTTCGGGACATCCCAAAGCACTGTACAGCCAATGAAACAGTTTTGAAGTGTGGTCACAGTTCCAGTGTAGGTAGTGAGTCACTTTGTGCATGATATTCTCCTTGTGCCTCTACTTCAGACTACTTCCTTATCTTTCCTCATTGTTGGCTGATTTGTTAATCTAGAAAACATTCTACACGTACACCTGCTATTTTGAGACCTGTAATGACTTATTTTCGACACCAGATTGGTCCACAGTTGGTATTTTGTGTTCAGCCGAGTCATGCTAACTTGATTGAAAGCTTTGCTGAATGCAATGGGAGCAGGAGCTTGCATAAGTGAAGTGTTCTTGAAAATCTAATGGCAAAATGTACAATTCAATACCAACTAAGATTTTCCTGATCTTTACAGCTTCCCAAAGTTGGGAATCATCTCCTGGGACAGACTTACAAGCTTCTTAATCCTCTGATGTATAACTATAGTCTATAAACTTTAGATCTTTAGAAATGGATCTTGCAACTACCTACCTTCCAAAAATGCTCCTGTTTTTTCATTCCCTCCCCACTCCCCACCCCCCCCCCCCCAAACTCCCTAGGCACTCAACATATCATCCCAGGTTGTAGCCTGGAATAAAATAGAACTTTTATATATCTCATAAATGCCTTTACCCCTTCCACCTGCATCTCTGTACTCTGGCGTCAACTTTGTGTCCAGCTGTCTCTTCATATTCTGTAACCTTGTGTCCCATGGAACCATTACCTCATTGTTCACCCACTGACCATGGTGCCATCTCCTGGATCAGGTTAATGTTAAATATCTGCACCAGAAAGCCCTGTGCTTCCCTCATCCCTTCCCCAAAGGGCCTGATAATGTCTAACCTTTTTGAACAACCCAGCTTCTTTCTCTTCCCCACAAAAAAACTCACTTGGTTTTGATTTTAACTAGTCATTAGATGTATTCAAGAAGGAGATAGATATGTCTTAATGCTAAAGGGAACAAGGGATATGGGAGAAACTCAGTAACAGGGTACTGAGTTGGACAATCAGCCATGATCATTTTGAATGGCCTACTCTTGCTCCTATTTTCTATGTTTCTAGTCTGTCTGCTGCATTGGATCCTCAACACCCAATAATGGGCCATGGTCACATGGGTGGTGTGGAGGAGGGGACCCACCTTGGGCACTGGTTGCTTCAATGACCTTCCTTCTGTTATGTCTGGAGTGGGCACTGCTTGACAATTCTATAAATGTTCAGTGTTCACCCTTTTCTTTGATTAGTGAAGCAGCTCATACTAGTGACAGACCTTGGATAATGTTCAGGTTTGGGCTGACAAGTGGCAGTGAATGATTATCTCTAAGAAAAGGCCCAACCACCTCCTTGACTTTTCAACAGTATCACTTGAGTCCCCCACATCTTCAGGTCATCACTGCCCAGAAGCTTAACTGGACTAGCTACATCTCAACGTAGCTACAAGAGCAGAGGCTGGATACTCTGACGAGTGGCTCACCTCCATCTACAGGGGCTCATCAGGAGTGCGATGAATGACTCACCCCTCCTGCATGGGTGCAGCCAAAACCGGGACCAAGAACTCTGCATAATGAGTGCCCATGCCCTGGACCCTGTGTATGCACCTCCATCACTGTAGCTGCAGTATGTACCATCTGTAGCATTCAATGTAACCACTCATACTTCACAGCATCACCCAGTCCCATGAATCCTACCACCAAAAAAGATGAGCTACAAGATCATGGGAATACAATCACATCCAAGTCACCCAATCCTGACTTGGTCATGTTTTGCTGCACCTTCATTGACATGGGATCCAATTCCTTGAGTTTCCTATTTAATGCCATCATGGGAGCCCCATCACCCTAAGGACTGCGATGGTCCAAGGCCTGCCATCACCTTGTCCAAAACCCAAGGATGGACAATAAATGTGACTGTGCCAATGGCTGCCACATCCTGAGATCAAAAGCTTGTGTAGACTGGGCTGAATGTCTGTCACATGGCTTGTGGCTGACTTTTGACCAGGTAAAGGAAATTTCAATTCCATGCATCAATAAGGTGTTCAGACAAATCCCACAGGGTGCTTTGCTCTGAATGGCTCCACCCTGTGCATGCCTGTAGCAGATGAAAATGTTTGTCCCACAGTGATTGTGAATGAAAGCCAGCAGGACCATTTGAGTGAACCATGTATGTACTGTTAAGGAAATAAATCATTGATTTGTTGTGGGCTGAAAGTGTGGATTGGACCTGATGTATGATTGAAAATGCCTCTTGGGAATGTAGTCCTACCAGCATGCATCTGGCATTGGTGACCTTTGGTGTCCTATTCAGTTCACCAGGTTTCATAATTGCCACTTACAACCTGTACAGTAGAAAAATCAAATTTAAAAGGATGTTATCTTTAATGGCCATTTAACCGATTAGACTATTGGGGAACGTGCTTTTGATTCTTGGTTTTTTTTCCCTCAATTCCAGTTGTTTGAGGCAATCTTTGTAAAGCAAACATTGATCCTTTTGGTTAACTGAGCAGCTGGGATAATTTCCTAAATTTTGGTTGTCAATCAACTTTTTAAAGTCAAAACAGACTAGTATCTATTAAGGATTTTTCATAACGATCAAGGTAAAATCCCCCTTTTTTTCACCATTGCTACGGTCATTTTTTTAAAAGGTTTTTATTTCCATGTTTTCAGATTCCTACAAGAGATACGTCAATAACTGGTCAGGATCCTGGCTTGCTGCTAAATCTAAAGCCTAGGGAAAATGCAGCAATGTGGCATCTACGATCGCTGACTAGCGAGGCCTCTGCGATAGCAGTCATTCTCCCATACAATGAAAGAGGTTTGGGCCGCTCATTATTTTGTTGATCTAGTGAAATTTTGAATTTTAAAATGAGCTATTTAACTCCCCAACCCCCCCTTCCCTTCACTTTGTGCTCGTGATGTGATCAACTACGAATCGTACTCCATTCCCAAAAAATAACCTGATCGCTACACAAACTCAGACAACAACTTGCGTTTATATAGCCCCTTTAACGTAGTAAAACATCCCAAGGTGCTTCACAGGAGCGCTATCAAGTAAAAATTTGATACCAAGCCACAAAGGAGATATTAGGACAGGTGACCAAAAGCTTGGCTGAAGAGATAGGTTTTAGGGAGGGAATTTTAGGGCCGGGGCAGCTGAAGGCTTGTCTGCCAATGGTGGTTTAAAATCAGGGATGCGCAAGAGGGCAGAATTGGAGGAGCGCAGAGATCTGAGGGTTGTTGGGCTGGAGGAGATTAGAGATAGGGAGGGGCGAGGCCATGGAGGAATTCACAAACAAGGATGGGAATTTTAAAATTGAGGTGTTGCCAGACCAGGAGCCAATGTAGGTCAGCGTGTATGGGGGTGATGGGTGAACGGGACTTGGTGTGAGTTTTGGATGAGCTCAAGTTTGTCAGGTGGAAGATGGGAAGCTGGCCAGGAGAACTTTGGAATAGTTGAGTCTAGAGGTAACAAAAGCATGAATGAGGGTTTCAGCAAATGAGCTGAGGTAGGGATGGAGATAGGTGATGTTATGGTGGTGGAAGCAGGCAGTCTTGGTGATGGGTCAGAAGCTCATCTCGGGGTCAAATGGGATGTCAAGGTTGCGGACGGTCTGGTTTGGCCTCAGTGAACAGGGAGAGGGATGGAGTCAGTGGTAAGCGAACAGTTTGTGGCAGGGACTGAAGACAGTGGCTTCGATCTTCCCAATATGGAATTGGAGGAAACTTTTTTGCTCAGTACTGGATGTTGGACAAACAATGACCTCAGACAGTGGAGGGGTCGAAGGAAGTGGTGAAGTAGAGCTGGGTGTCATCAGGGAACCTGACATTGTTTTCGAATGATGTCTACATGCTGCCCCTTGGTGATGAGACATGGGGTGAAGGATAGATCCTTGGAGGACTCGAGGTAAGTGCGGGAGAGGGAAGAGAAGCCATTGCAGGTGATTCTCTGGCTACGACTGGATGTTTCTACTGAATCATTTACCTGCTACGATCGTTACCTGTTTCTAAATGTCTGAAATGGGAATAATTTTGTGTATTTGTTTAGATTTATAATTAAGAATGGCAATATGATAATTAAGCAATTGTAAAAATCAGTACAATTCTTGCACCAATTGATGCAGATCTGTAATATCTTTAGCATAAAAACTAGCCTTACAAATTCCACCCTAACTTAAGGTACTGATTCCTCAGGTGGTTACGACAGGTTCCCTGATCACATTCAACACCAGCTTGCATTCAGCTAGTGCCTTTGTAGAAAAGTGCCTCACAGAAACATGATCAGACAACAATGGATTTTTGAGGCGAAGGAGATATTGGGAGGGGTGTCCAAAAGCTTGGTTAAAGCAGTAGGTTTTGAGGAGGGCCTTTAAAAGGAGAGGGTGGACGAGGTTTCCTGAACCTGAGGCCTAGTTGGCTGACGTTGCGGCTGCCAATGGTAGGGTGAAGAGTGGGGGAAGCATGAGGCCGGAGTTAGAGGAATGTGGAGTTCTTAGAGGGTTGTAGGGCTAGAGAAAGTTAGAGATGGGAAGGGGCAAGGCCATGAAGTAATTTAAACACTCGGTGAGAATTTTAAATTTGCCCAGTTGCCAATGTATGTGGGTGAGCAGGACCAGATGCAGGATGGGATACAGGCAGCAGAGTTTTGGATGAGTTAAGTGTGGGGAACGGCAGGCGAACATTGGAATATTCGAGTCTGGAGGTGGGCTATGTTAGTGGGAGCAGGCAGACTGGGGTCAGAGGTCAGCACAGGGTCAAATAGGACACCAAGGTTACGAACAGCCTGGTTCAACCTGAGTGGCTGAGGTATGGAGTTTGTGATGGGGTCAAAAGGCAATACCTTCAGTCTTCCCAATGTTTAACTGGAGGAAATTGCTGCTCAGCCAGTACTGTGTATTGGACAAGTGGCCTGTCAACCAAGTCAGTGCAGGGGTTCAGAGGTGGAACTGGGTGTTAGCATCCATGTGGAACCTCACCCCTGGTCTGTGGATGATGATGATGATGATGCTAAGAAGCAGCAGTTAGAGGAAGGGGGCAAGATTAGATTCTTGGGGTACTTGTGGTATCAGTGGAGATGCTCTGGCTAGGATTCTGAGTGAAACCAAGTGAGCTGGATCCCAAGGAGCTTGACAATAGAGAAATGCTGGAGGAGGGTGGTTATGGATGTCTTGAGGCAGAGCAGGATGAGGAAGGATAGTGCACCACTGCCACAGGATGTAGTTTGTGATTTTGATTAGGGCTGTTTCAGTGCTTTTGGAAGGAGTGGAAACCTTATCTGGGAGATTCAAACATGGAATGATGGGGAGGTTGGGAGTTAGGATGATTTGCAAAGACAGGGGTTGAGGGTGGGATTTTGAGGGGGTTGAGGAGGCTAAGGTTAAGATGTATTGAAAGGGAGGACAGTACAATTATAGAATCTTACAGCACAGAAGGAGGCCATTCAGCCCATTGTGCCTGTGCCAGCTCTTTGAAAGAGCTGTCCAATTAGTCCCACACCCCAGCTTTTTCCCCATAACATGCAGATTAGCCCTTTTCAAGTACATGTCCAATTGCCTTTTGAAGTTCCTATGGAATCTGCTCCCACCACCCTTTTGGGGAGTGCGTTCCAGATTGTAACAACCCTCTAGAAAATTTCCCATTTCCCCCCTCTAGTTTTTTGGCCAATTATTTTAAATCTATGACCTAGTTACTGACCCACGTGCCAGAGGAAACTATTTCTCCCTACTTTATCAAAAACCTTCCATTTTGAATTCCTTAAATTAGCTCCCCCCTCCCCCCTTTAAACCGTCTGTTCTAAGGAGAACAATCCCAGCTTCTCCAGTCTCTCCACATAACAAAGTCCCTCATCCCTGGAATCACCTGGGTAAATCTCCTCTGCACTCTCTCTAAGGCCTTGATGTCCTTCCTAAAGTGTGGTGCCCAGAATTATACACAATACTCCAGCTGAGGCTACAAAGATGACCCCAGTTAATGCTGTTTCCTTTTTGTGCGATATACTAAATATTTTGAAAATGTTAGTACAGAATTTTTTTTTACTGCCATTTCATCTGTTACTGCATGTAATCTGGTTTGATTTAGGTTTTGTTGCAGACAGAAGTCTTGCTCATTTAAATGAACCACTCCTTGGAATGTTTTAAAACATTGGTTGGTCATGAATTGGGCCGTTTGAAGCAGTTCCTACTGGGTACAAGACATGTTAATCATACAATATGAAGGCATTGCCAGCGCACTAAACACATTGCCTTTGGACTTTTTCATTGCCAGATATAATGGCACTAAGTGAAAGAACTTTCACATAATTTGGAGCAGTTCCCAATGGGTGGAAGTTTGCAGTACAAAATATCCAAAAGTCAGGAATAAATTACCAACCTTGTTCAGAGGGACTTCGTAGATCACTTGAGAATAGGAGGGGGGAGAAAATCACTTCACTTGAATGTAGCTGTCTTTCCGAGGCTAGGGTTAAGATGTATTGTTGGGGTGGAGTAGAGGGAGCTTTATTTGGCATCTGACTGTGCTATACCTGATCCAGGAGTACTTGAGGAAAGGGTACCATATATCAGCTAGCATAGGAAGGGAAGTTGGGTGTTCAGTCTAGTGCAAACCGGGTCAACAGAGCATGAGGTGCTCAAGATGAGCTTGGGGAGGAACTAGAGAAAGAAATGGATTTAAGGCTAGGGCGGGGGATCCTTTGAAGTGGTGTGGCTTGGTGGGCTAGGGGAAGTGGGGTCTGCAGTGCACAGCCCTTGCACCAGTGGTGTTGGCATACACATGTGCTGACATCCCAGATGTGTATGTATCTTGGGCATTTTTATTAGCAAAGAAGTGTAATTGTGTTCTCAAATTTGGGAGGAAGTGGTCTTTATCAATTTGTCATGCCCCAAACAAATGGGTATTTGAGTGATCAGTTTTAAAAACTGATCACCACTAGCAATTGTAGTCCCCTGCAATAAAATTCTAAAATACAGCATGTTTTTGACCTGGGGCTGGTCTTTGTAATAGACATGTTGTTCATTCCAAGAGATTTGAATTGAGTTTTTAGTCTAGTAGGTGATGTTGCTGCTCCAACATTTGGCATTTTTTAATAGTTGCACATTGTGTAAATGAATTACTAAATTGTTTATTTCCTGATCTGTTGAGCTTGTCATAAACTGATACAATCTTAAATTGATTTGTAATCTTATCAGTAGCTCTAAGTATTTAGAGCATGTTTTGGTGACCAGAGTAATGATGCTGGCACCACATCCTTTGACTTAATATCTAACATTGCATAATGGTCACTTCTAATGGCCGCATCAGAACTACATACATGTCTTTGGTAATGGTAATTCAAATACTCCATCTGATTTTTGTGTCATCCCATCTTTGAGCTGTTCTCCTATTACAAAAAGGATATTTAGGCACTAGAGAAGGTGTAAAGAAAGATTCGCAAGGATGATACCAGAACTGAGGTTTTACTTACCGGAAAGGCTGAACAGGCTGGGGTGCTTCTCTAGAAAAGAGGTGACCTAATTGATCTCTTTAAAATTATGAAGGAGTTTGATAGGGCAGACATAGAAATGTAAGAACATAAACTGGAGTAGGTCACACAGCCCCTCTCCTGCTCTGCCATTCAATAAGATCATGGCTGATCTTCAACCTCAACTCCACTTTCCTGCCCTATCCCCATATACCTTGATTCCCCTAGAGTCCAAAAATCTATCTCATCCTTGAATATACTCAGTGACCATCCACAGTCCTCTGGGGTAGAGAATTCCAAAGAGTCACAACCCTCTGAAGAAATTTCTCCTCATCTCAGTCTTAAATGGCCAACCCCTAGTTCTAGACTCAGCATCTACCCTGTCAAGCCCCTTCAGAATCTTGTATGTTTCAATGAGATCACCTCTCATTCTTCTAAACTCCAGACAGTGTAGGCCCATTCTACTCAACCTCTCTTCACAGGACAACCCTCTCATCCCAGGAGTTTAGTGAACCTTCATTGCACAGCCTCTAAGGAAAGTATATCCTTCCTTAGGTAAGGAGACAAACTGTACACAGTCCTCCAGGTGAGGTCTCACCAAAGCCCTGTACAGTTGTAGTAAGACTTCCTTACTCTGTATTCCAACCCCCTTGCAATAAAGGCCAACATGCCATTTGCTTTCCTAATTGCCTGCTGTACCTGCATACTAACTTTTTGTGCTTCTTGTACCCAGACACTAACATTTAAGTGTCTCACTTTTTTTAAAAAAAAATTGTTTTTCTATTCCTACCAAAGTGAATAACCTAATTTCCCCACATTATACTCCATCTGCCACCTTCTTGCCCTTAACTTGTCTCTATCATTTATAGATAGATAGGTTAAGAGCAAGAACTTAATCTGTCTGTGACCCTTTGCAGACTGTGTACAGTTTTAGTCTCCTTTCCTAAGGAAGGATCTACTCTCCTTAGGTGGTGCAATGAAGGTTCACTAGATTAATTCCTGGGATGAGAGGGTTCTCCTATGAGGAGAGATTGAGTGGAATGGGCCTATACTCTTGCGTAGAGAATCTCATTGAAACATAAGATTTTAAGAGGGCTCGACAGGGTAGATGCTGAGAGGATGTTTCTCCTTGCTCAGGAGTCTAGAACTAGAGGACCTAGTTGCAGGATAAGGGGTCGGCCATTTAAGACTGAGATGAGGAATTTCTTCACTTGTGAATCTTTGGCATTCTCTACCCCAGAGGGCTGTGGATGCTCGGTCATTGAGTATATTCAAGGCTGAGATTTTTGGACTCTAGGGGAATCGGGTGGGAAAGCGGAGTTGAGGTCTAAGTTCAGTCATTATCTTATTGAATGACGGAGCAGGCTCGAGGGGCCGTATGGCTAACTCCTGCTCCTGTTATGTTTCCACTTGTGGACGAGACCAAAACTAGGGGCCATAAATGAGATGGTCACTAATAAATCCAATAAGGAATTCAGGAGAAACTTCTTTACCCAGAGTGGTTAGAATGTGGAACTAGTTACAACATGGAGTGGCTGAGGTGAATAGCATAGATGCACTTAAGGGGAAGCTAGATAAGTACATAAGGGAGAAAGGAATATAAGGGTAGGGTGGGAGGAGGTTCGTGTGGAGCGTAAACAGCATAAACCAATTGGGCTGAATGGCCTTTTTTCTGTGCTGTAAAGATGTAATCTCTTTGCCATCAGACACTGAAACTACACTGGGAGGTAGAGTTTTTACCCAAATCACTTGCTACTGTCTTACTAGGAGTCTAGCTTGTGGCTTTTTTTCATGTATATCCTTCAATATGATCTTAGATCACAATTTACTCAATACCAAGAATTCAGTCACTTTTTTTGTGGTTATCTATCAATAATATTGAAATGTAGAGTTTGTTTGGAGGAAAACTAATGGATCTGTAGATGCCCATATCTGTGTTGCCACCCTCCTGAATATGGATATCTCACTAGCTGGATTTTTTTTCAATCTACTGGTACCTCCAAAGTCCATAGCCTAGTGAGGAGATTCATGGAGAAATACCATCTACACTGGGATTTTGTTTTTTATTTTAAGCCTTTTCAGCTTGTTGAGGATTTTCTGATTCAGTCCTGAATTTTTCTTCTAATCCCCTCACCTCCTTCCAGATTTACTTTTGATTTCAGGTCTGACAGAAGGAAAGTTGGATTATATTTCTAAACAAGTAATGCAAGGAAACTTGCTGCATAATAGAAGATGCAACGCACTGAGACTATTTACCCGACTCCTGTCCAGCGCATGGCCCTTCCCCTAGAAAATAGAACTTTAAAAATTGCATTCTGGTTAATTCTGAACACTCTAGATTTTTTTTTCCAAAGTGCAATTTTTCTTTGAGGCTAATAAATGTAGGACCTGGATTTGTGAGCAGGTGGTATTTTAATCCAAGGCTGAAAATTGGCATGAACTATTACATAGTTTATGACCAATAATGAAATCAAAACTTGTTGGTGCTTTAGAATTTCTGAAATATATATTCTGTATTTATATCCAGATAATACCTCAAGTGTGTGATGTAATGAATATTTAAATTATCTTTCACAATCACTAACAATTCTCCATTATTCTGAACTTTCAGGAGCTGCTCTTTAATGTTTTTTTCCTCAACAGGACACTTGTTTTAGATAATGTTTACATGACGACCACCCTTTTTAGTTTTCTACTGTCGGAGGATCTTGCTTCATTTCACCCATGTGCCCAGTTTTCATCCAGAGCTCGAGAGCAGTGTCTTGCTGTACTGAAGTTTTCCTCCAGTCTGGAGGGAAGCTGAGTTTATATCCAAAAGCCAGTTCATCGGAACAGGAGGGGGTTGCCATTCAGCCCTTTGAGCCTGTACTGCCTTTCAGTTAGATCATGTCTGATTTGTATCTTAACTCCATTTACCCACCCTGGTACCATATCCTTACCTCATAAAGCAGTGGGTAACTGTGTGCCAGGTGACTTCCTCAGTTGGGACTTAAGATATGTATAGCACAGGAGGAGACCATTTGGCCCATCATGCCTGATGCCAGCTGTTTTTGAAAGAGCTATCCAATTGGTCCCATTCACCTGCTCTTCCCTATAGCCTTGTAATTTTTTTTCCTTCAAGTATTTATCCAATTCCCTTTTTTGAAAGTTTCTATTGAATCTGCTTCCACCACCCTTGCAGGCAGTGCATTCCAGATCATAACTTGCTGCATTTTACCGACCCTTCTGCCACTGGAAATAGTTTCTCCTTATTTACTCTATCGAAACCGTTCATTTTGAACACCTATCAAATCTCCCTTCACCTTCTCTGTACTGAGAACAACCCCAGCTTCTCCAATCTCTCCACAGAACCTCCAACGCCACAGAAGAACATGGCTTGCCACATGACCAGGTACTGGCTGTTGGATAAATCTTCCAAGCCAGTTACCTGCACACCCACCCTGGCAAAAGCAGACGTACACACTTCAGTCAGGAGCCAAAATGATTTTGGCTAATGTGCTGAGTTTGCAACACTCGCTGCCTGCTCTTACTATTTATGTCCTTTAAACAGAGATTAATAGCTGTCCTATGATCTAATGGGCAATGCTGAGCTCTGTGTAGCATTGAACTGCACAAACTCAAGTGCTTTGTTTGTATCTTTCTCCACTTAACCCTGATGGTACAGTTACTCTTAACTGTCTACAGGACTGAAAATGGTCCTGGTGTGGGTAATTCAGAAATGTCAGGAGTTAACTCCTGCACTGACTTCCTTACAATCCCTTTTGCAGACCCTGTACCAGGTGGATGCAGTCTGGAGTCTGACTTGCCTGTTGATGCGAACATACACTTGCAGTACAACCTGTATGAAGCAACAATAAGTTTTGCAGCAGCCAATGTTGGATATGCAAGGTACAGTAACATTTTAACTGTAGTGTTCTCGATTCATTTTGCTTTAACATGAGATTTCTGAATTTAGGATCAATGTAACTGTTTTTGTAAACAAAAGAACTTGCATATATATATGTTTCTTGGGATGTCTCAATGCATGTCACAGCCAATAAAATGCAGTAGCCAAATTGTGTGCAGCAAGGTCCTACAAACAGGAATGAAATAAGTGACCAGTAATCTATTTTAGTGATGTTGGTTGAGGGATAAATATTCAAAATAGTGCGATGGGATCTTTTACATCCACCTGAAGGCAAACTGGGCCTTGGTTAACATCGCATCTGAGTGCAGCATTTCCTCAGTACTGCACTGGGTGTCAGCCTGGAGTGGGACTTGAACTCACTACCCTCTGACTCTGAGGCAAGAGTGTTACCCAGTGAGCCACGGCTGACACCTTTTGTTGGCTCTAGATCAAAAAGGCGTGTCTCTTTAGTGTTTTAGAATTTTGTTGTAAGAATCTAATTAAAATGGAACAAAGCTTTTCTGTTGGTGTTTAATGCTGCTCCTCTGACCCCTTGAGCCTGTTAGTGGAAGTACCATCATCTTGTGCTTTTGCTTCCACTTCTGGAGAGGGGGGAAAAAAAACTTCTAGGACAGTCTTGGATATTAAAAAAAAAAATTGCATATCCATTTCAACTTTGCCTGAGTTATAAAGGAGGGAATAATGAAATATGATCTATAATTCTATGGCTCATGACTGAAGTGAATGTGAGTGCCAGAAAACAACTTAATCTGACAGCACAGGAAGAGGCCATTCGGCCCATCTTGCCTGTGCCAGCTCTTTGAAAGAGCTATCCAATCAGTCCCACTCCCCCTGCTCTTTCCCCATAGCCCTGCAAATTTTTCCTTTTCAAGTATTTATCCAATTCCCTTTTGAAAGTTACTATTGAATCTGCTTCACCCTTTTAGGCAGCGCATTCCAGATCATCAGAACTTGCTGCATTTAAAAAAAAACTTGAAATACACTCAGATAATTAAGCTCTGCTGTGGGTGAGAGTAGATGTTTAAATATTGATGGAAATGTGGGTGGGAGATTGGATGTAACTTTTTCCCTTTGTCTACAAAAATTGTACATTTCTGGGATATTGGCTGTTATCAACATTTTTTTAATTTTGAAAAGAAAAGCACATGGCACTAAATGATTACTTTTAATGTGTTTGAGAGTTTATTAAACCTGTAACCAGCTCCCTTGGTGACTCTGGCAAGGGCTCAGATTGGATCCCTGGTCTGAGGGGTGTTGCTATTAGCTTCACCTTGGGGTAATCAAGGGGATAGGGTAGGGATTTGGCTCGATTATCTCATGACTGACTTTTTTCCCCCTCTTTGGAATGGTACTATTCACAAACCACAATGGGGTTGGTTGTGATGCCTCATCTGGTCGAATACCCAGCCGAGGTTTGCATATGGGACAATGGGTGTGGAGAGCTTGCAATTAAAGCCAGCTGGGTGGAGAATTCACTGATCTTGAAGCTTTGCTTTTGCTCATCTGTAGACCAGGCTCAGCCTGTGAATTTGAACTCTGTTTAATTTGATATCACCTGATCTGATTATCCACTGTGGCTCAGTGGGTAGCGCACTCACCAGAAGGTCATGGGTTCAAGTCCCACTCCAGAGACTGGAGCACAAAATCCAGACTGACACTCCCAATGCAGTACTGAAGGAGCACTGCTATATCGGAGGTGCTGTCTTTTGGATGAGACCTTAAACCGAGGCCCCGTCTGCCCCCTCGAGGATGTAAAAGATCCCGTAGCTGCCGTGTTTTCTACATTAGTGACTACACTTTAAAAGTACTTTATTGGCTGTAAAGCGCTTTGGGACGTCCTGAGGTCACGAAAGGTGCTATATAAACGCAGGTTTTTTAATCCAGCCTTCATTTAGTGACTGTTGGGGATTATGCTTTGATGGGTGATCCCTATCTCCTGATAGAAACTGCATAAACATTGAGAATATCACTGAAGTTCAAGGGAAAGGAAAGTGCTTAATTCTGTCCTGCTAGAGGAAGTGTCCATCATTCTCCAAGTGCATAATCCCTTTTTGATTCAAACTGATCATTTTCCATTGCCTTTATTGGCAGAAATGTATAACTTCAAACAGGCTGGAGTTTACAGGATGGTGATTAGCACATTGTGGTGTAACCAGTTCACCATGGAGCACCTGCAAAAGTCACTTCAGTAACTGCCTCTAGTTGATCACTCTTAATCTTTTCACAAATTGGTTTTCCCTCCTTCAATCAGAATTTCAGTGAGTTCCAAATGCATCCTTAAAGACTAATGGAAGGGTAACATAGGCTTTGGTCCAATCCTTGACTTCCCCCAAAAGCACAAACTCTTAGATTTTACTGTATTTGTTTAAACTATTACTTTAAAGAAAACCTTGCTATAAATTTGTAACTTGGTACAATGTTAGTCACTTGCTTAACCTATTGGAAAGGATGATGTGGAGATGCCGGTGATGGACTGGGGTTGACAATAGTAAACAATTTTACAACACCAAGTTATAGTCCAGTAATTTTATTTTAAATTCACAAGCTTTCGGAGGCTTCCTCCTTCCTCAGGTAAATGTTCAGGAGCTCCTCGAAGCCTACGCATTTATACATATAGAACTTGAATGCTCAAGTTCTATATGTATAAATGCGTAGGCTTCGAGGAGCTCCTGAACATTTACCTGAGGAAGGAGGAAGCCTCCGAAAGCTTGTGAATTTAAAATAAAATTACTGGACTATAACTTGGTGTTGTAAAATTGTTTACTATTGGAAAGGACTGTATTGATGGGTAAATGGCTTTGAATGTTGTGCTGCCCAGAATGGATCCTAGTTCAGCCTGAAGGTTTGTGCTTCAAATCAGTGATCCAATTTCTTTGGGACAATGAAATGGGGTGAAGCTGTTGTGTGGATTTTTAAGATGGAGTAGGAATGATTAATTCACCAGCCGTACTTGTGTTGCAGGGAAGCAGTTCCACCCTTGTGTGACATAACTGCAGGTCAAAGTTCCAGGTGGCGACTTAGATACGACATCTATCAATATTTTCTACCAGAGACTGACCTGACTGAAAAGGTTCTTCTTGCCCATCTTCAGAAGATGGTGGATGTACAGCAAGTAGAAGCAAATGGAGTCTGGGTATGAAAAGTGCTGTAATTTGTCTTCTCCCTTTCTGTGAGATAATAGATTTGTCAACTCATTGCTGAAGATTTGGTGTAGTGAGTGATCCAACATTTTTGGTGACAAGTACTTAGAATATTGGGATGTGCATCAATTGATGGACAGGCTTAAGGCTTATAATTCTCTAGGTAGAAAGTGCATAAACATTTGATAGAAAATATTGGTTGTTAAAGTTCTACTTGGTGTATCCTGTAGTTGTCATAGCCTTTTAACTACAGGAGTAAGGACACAACTGGGTGTCCAATATTGATCTTTTTTAAAAAAAAAACACCCCAGGGTAAATTTGGAATATTGCCAAAACTCAGGCTTAGAAGCAAAGTTCATGTACAGTAGAAATGATCCAACATTTTTGATCGTTTTTGGTAGTGGGATGGGCATCCTCTAATTTGTCCAAGGACAGGCTTAAAGTTTAGAATGCTCAAGTTCCCAAACATGTACAAAATGAATCAGATGTTTGTACAGTTTATTAAACTGGAGGAGGGCAAATTTCAGTGAGTTAAAAAGGATCTTGCCCAGCTGGATTGGAATCAAAAATTGGCAGGCAAAACAGTAATTGAACAATGGGAAGCCTTCAAGGAGATGGTTTGGTACAGAGTAGGCACATTCCAACAAGGGGGAAAGGAAGGGCATCTGAAGCTAGAGCTACCTGGATGAGTAAAGATAGAAATTAAAATGAAAAAGGAGGTTTATGATTAATGTAAAGTTCATAATATAGTAGGGAACCAGGCTGAATAGAGATCTAAAGGGAATGAGGGGCAAAGAGTGCAAGAATAGATTAAATTAGCGGCTAATATAAAAGGGAACCCAAAAGTCTTTTTTAAACTCATAAATAGTGGAAGGGTGGGCCTTATTTAGGGACAAAAAAAACTCATCTTGTGGAGGCAGAGGGCATGGCTGAGGTACTAAATGAAATACTTTGCATCTGTCTTCACTGGAACAGGCTGCTGCCATTGTAGCAGTAATGTTGGATGGGATTAAAAATAAATAGAGAAGGTACTTAAAAGGTTGGCAGTATTCAACCTAGAAAAGTCACCTGGTCCAGATGGGATGCATCTTAGGTTACTGAGGTAGGTAAGGGTGGAAATTGCAGAGGCTCTGGCCACAATCTTCCAATCCTCCTTTTTAGATATGAGGACAATGCCAGAGGACTAGTGGATTGAAAATGTCACATCCCTGCTCAAAAAGGAGGGGGATAAACCTGGCAGTTACAAGCCAGTCAATCTATCATGGTTGAAGTCCCTCATCTCTGGTATCATTCTAGTAAATCTCCTCTGCACCAAAATCCTGGAACTCCCTAACAGCACTGGGAGAACCTTCACCACACGGACTGCAGCGGTTCAAGAAGGCGGCTCACCACCACCTTCTCGAGGGCAATTAGGGATGGGCAATAAAAGCTGGCCTCGCCAGTGATGCCCACATCCCATGAATGAATTTTTTAAAAAAAAACTTCTCTATGGCCTTGATATCCTTCTAGTGTGGTGCCCAGAATTGAACACCATCCAGGACAAAATTAATTGGCATTTGGCAAAGTATGGGTTACTAAATAGAAGTCAGCATGGATTTGTTAAAGGAAAATTTATATTTGACTGACTTGATTTTCTTTTGAAGTGACTGAGAGGGCTGATGAGGGTCGTGCGGTTGATGTTTGTATATGGACTTTCAAAAGGCATTTGATAAAGTACCACATAATAGACTTATTAGCAAAATTAAAAGTGGGATTAAAGGGGCAGAGTGGATACAAAATTGGTTAAGGGACAGAAAGCAGACAGTAGTCAACTTTCAGACTTGAGGGAAGTATACAGTGGTGTTTGCCAGGGTCGGTATTAGGACCACTGCTATATATATATAATTTTTTTTTAATAACCTGGACTTGGGTATAAGAGGGTATAATTTCAAAGTTTGCAGATGACCTATAAAACTCAAATGTAGTAAACAATGTGGAGGATAGTAACAAACCTCAGGAGGCTATAGTCAGACTGGTGAAATGGGCAGACTTGTGGAAGATGAAATTTGAGATAGGAAGAATGAGGAGCGGCAATATAAACTAAATGGTACAATTTTAAAGGGGGTGCAGGAACAGAGACCTGGGGATGTACGTACACAAATCTTTGAAGGTGGCAGGACAAGTTGAGAAGGCTGTTAAAGCACATGGGATCCTGGGCTTTATTAATAGATGTGCTTACAAAAGCAAGGAAGTTATAAAGGTTTAGCATAAAACACTGGTTAGGCCTCAGCTGGAATATTGTTTATTTCTGGGCACCATGCTTAAGAAGGACGTCAAGGCCTTGGAGATGGTGCAGAAGAGATTTACTAGAATGGTTCCAGGGATAAAAGACTTAGCTTTGTGGAGAGACTGGAGAAGGGAATTAGGGGTTACGGGGAGCGGGCAGGAAATTGGACATGAATTTAGATTTGAGGTTAGGATCAGATCAGCCATGATCTTATTGAATGGCGGAGCAGGCTCAAGGGGCCGATTGGCCTACTCCTGCTCCTATTTCTTATGTTCTTATGTTAAGCTGGGGTTGTTTTCTGTAGAGCAGAGACTGTTAAGGGGAGATTTAATGGGTGTTCAAATTTATGAAGGGTTTTGACCGAATAAATGAGAAACTGTTTCCAGTGGCAGAGGGGTCAGTAACCAGAGGACACAGATTTAAGGTGATTGGCAAGAGTCAGGCAACATGAAGCAGATTCAATAGTGACTTTCAAAGGGAATTGGAAAAATACTTTCCATAGGTTACAGCACAGGAGGCCATTGAGTCTGTGCTGGCTCGATGCCAGAGCAATCCAGCTGGTCCCACTCCCCTGCCCTATCCCCACAGCCCTGCAGTTTTCCTTGCAAGTACTTATCCAGTTCCCTTTTGAACACCATGGACTCTACCTCAGTGTGTGTGCTCCCAAATCTCTTCCCCTTTTAGCATTGTGCCCTCCAGTTTAAATTGCCTCTCCTCATTCTTCGTACTGAAATGTCCTCCTGTGTTGTACCTACTATGATACTTGGTTTCAAATGTGCTTTAAAAGAAAATGGAACAGAATTTTCCCCTGGCCCATGAAACCTGGGGCCTGTAATTCTGACCGGGCTGATGAAAGTCCAGCACATTTGAGGGTTGTTGGGGAAAGTCAGTGTCGTTTACTTTTTTTCTGGGGTGAGTGTTGAAGTTTTAAATGCTCACATCATGTTTGAAAGGCTTTTCTTGGGCTGCTGGCTCCTCCACAGGATAAAAGGAAACTTGTCCAAGTTCCCACCCCCCACCCCCCCAAAAAAAATTGCCTCATGTATCAATCCCAAATCATTCTTTTCCCAGGACCTCCAGTCAGACTCCCTTGGGTTTGGTAAACTTGTTGCTGTAAGTTTTCAGCCGCAGGTACTCGATTCGAGAGCAAATAACTAAATGAAGGATTAGTCCTGGAATCTGGCGTTGACTCCAAACTCTGAATTCTACAGCACCAGCTGAACCAAGCTGATGGTTTTGGAATTTTAGAGGCAGTGATGAAGAGCCACACTGGCAGCTTAATAGATTAAAACAAATAATGCCACAAGAAACCTCCTCACTTAATGTTTCAGTATTAGATATCTTTATTTGAGCTGGAAGTGTGCGTCACATGCAATTGAAGCTCTCCTTGGATTAAGAGTGTTTTCTTCAACCACAACTAAACCTCATTTATTGTTCGGGAGAGAAGGCCGTGACCTGTTTTCTCACTGGATATTTCTGTTTTAGCTGTTCAGTCTGAGTGCACAAGATAAGACCAGTGTCGCTGTATCCTCCATACCCGGCCTAGGGGTGATTTACAATGTTGTAGTTAAGGATCCAGGGATGAACACGTCTGCAGCTTATATCCCCGTCCACACGTACAGCTGCAACTTTACATCGAAACTGGACAATTGCTACACACTGAGTGAGTATCAGATTATTCACATCACCAATGGTTTTTAATTGAATGTAGACGACTGGCTGTGACAACCTATTTCTAAAACCAAAGCGAAAATACCATGAATGCTGGAAATCTGAAATAAAAGCAGAAAATGCTGGAAAACACTCAGCAGGTCAGGCAACTGCTTCTCTCTCCACAGATGCTCATGTTTCAGGTTGATGACCTTTCATCAGAACTGGAAAAAGTTAGCGATTTAACTGTTTCTAAGCAAGTAGAGCCATAGAGGGAAGAACAAAAGGGAAGATCTGTGATAGGGTGGAGGGCAGGAGTGATTAAATGACAAAAGGGATGATGGTGTAAGGCAGGGAGGGAGGTAATGGGACAGGTAAAGAAACAAAAAAGATGGGTCCAGAGGAGGGGTAAATGGCAACAGCAGAATCTACCTCAAGGTGGGAGATCACTGCCCCCTCTCCCCTCAAACCACAACTTCCCCCTTCTCACCTCTTCCAGATACTGGCCTCCTTACAAACTAGCTCAATAGTTTGGGGGAATCATAACAGCCACATCTCCTAGTTTCTTGTAGGTAGTTACTTCAAATCCCCAAACTCCAGACAGTAGTATTGGGCTGGCATCTTTTCATATTTCAAGGCAAACTCTGCATCACTAAATCCCTTTGCACTCAAGGTGATTACTTTTACAAGATAATTGCACCTTAAGGTGCAAACAACTCACTAAAATGCCTGTCTAACCGAAATGGCCGGTGTGCTTAACAGTGAGTGGCAACTTTGTAATTGATGATAATGGTGATGGGAAATGGTTTGTGCTATTTGCCTGGTTTGTGGTGGGGATGGCACTACACTTCTGAAAATAAAATCCATGTGAATATTAACACTTCCTTTCTTTCTCCAACCCCCCCATGTCCTAATTTCCAAAACTTTCTGCAGGGAAAGAAATCTGATCTGGAGTCTATGGTCCTTTTTGCTTCTGATTGCCAGTGCTGTTACTGACTGGACATATCCTAGGGACAGGAGGAGGCCATTCAGCCCTTCAAGCTTGTTCCATCATTCATTCAGATCATGGCTAATCTGTATCTGGACTCCATTTATCCACCTTTGCTCCATATCCCTCGATACCCTTACCCAACAATCTAGCGTATTACTTGGTGACAGTTTAAGAATGTAATTTCTTCAAAATCTAGCCAAGAGGAAATCTGTATTTATTGAAATGGTTTTTCAGTAGTGCAATCTGTACATTTCAGTATGACTGAGTGTTAAATCTGACGCTCCAGGATTTGAATCAGTGATTTTTTTTAACCAACTCACCACAATTCCTATTTTGTAGGTCTGTAATATTTGAATTGCAGTGTAGGATAACTCCAGAGAGCTTAGTGTTTGCTTATAGATTAAAATGTGTCTTGCTGCAAGCTGTCTGGTTTGTGACAGTTCAATGCTAAATGTAACAATCATTTTTAAGTGGTATAATTTGACATTGGTTGGTTAGTCTGGCATTGGGCTAAGTTCTAAGTGCAGTAATGTGTGGTCTCCGAACCTCGGTTGCAATGCTGAAGGGGCCTTTAACTCATTACACCATCTGCAGCAGTTCCATTAATTCAGCAAGTTTCATACTGGTTAAAATGTGGGGATTAAAAAATCAGCTGATTTAGTTGTCAGAATGGCCACTTGTGACATGAGCAGTAAAATAAATGTTCTGCTTGGTCTGTTTCTCTCTAGATTTAGAATGGTGTGGAGGTTGTGTGTTCCAGCTGCTAGTCCTGTTTCCTCCAGAGTCTGAAGGTCATGGTTTTTGAGCATTGCACTAGGCCGACATTTGGAGTGCTGAATTGCCAGAACAGTCCTTTTGAGATGTGCCGGTCAAGAGCAGAGCTCATGGTGTCCTATTCCACGCTCCTCCTTCAACCAATTACCCGGTCGTTCATCACATTGCTGGTTGTGGGGGTTTGTGTGCAAAATGGCAGCCGCAATAACTTGGATGTGAATTGCCATGAGGTCATTGGATGGATGCAAGTTATCATCTGATGTGCACCAATGAGCTGCTGACTAAACTTGTGTTTCTCGGCCCCAAATTGGGGGGGAGGGGGGAAAAAGAGAAGTCATTAAAAGCTATATGATCATTCCTGGAAAGGATTAACTATTGGATGTGTATTTTGAGTTTAATTCCTGGTGGTGCAGATATTGTTTGTGTGCAGACAAGGTTCTTTAATGTTTTAACATGACTTTGCATTGTTCTTTTGTTCAAATCTAGAAGTTATTGGCTAATTTCCCAGCCTTTCTAAAAGTGCTTAGAGCCTTGTTTTGCCCAGTATGAAACTTGGTGAATAAATGGAAATGCTACCTATGGTGTAATGAGTCAAAGTTCCTTCAGTATTGCGACTGAGGTTAGACCACCAATTTATATTACTGCACCTAAGGAGCAGGGTGAAATAGGATTAGTCTCACTTCCCCCTTCTCTTTCCTGCCCCAACGCTCCCATGAGTTTTAACACCATGCCAGTTGATTGCACTCGGTGCGTTTAGCATTAATGGTACATCTTAGCCGAGGCATAGAATATCAGGAGGGAGGCTATGCTGGGACTCTATATAAAAGACTAGTTGGGCCACAGCTAGAGTACGGTGTACAGTTCTGGTCACCACATTACAGGAAAGATGTGATTGCACTAGAGAGGGTACAGAGGAGATTTACGAGGATGTCGCCAGACTAGGATTTTAGCTGAGAAGATTTGGATAGGCTGGGGTTGTTCTCTTTGGAACAGAGGAGGCTGAGGGGTGACTTTAGTTGAGATGCATTAAAATTGAGGGGCTAGTTTCCCTTAGTGAGGTAAATAACCAGGGACCATAGATTTTAGTGATTGGTAGGATTAGAGGGGAGCTGAGGGAAAATTTTCACTGGATGGTGGGTATCTGGAACTCACTGCCTGAGAGGGTGGTAGAGGCAGAAACCCTCATCACATTTTAAAAAGTACCTGGATGTGCACCTGAGGTGCCATAACCTACTAGGCTATGGACCAAGTGCTGGAAAGTGGGATTAGGTTGGCCGGCTCGTTTTCGGCCAGCATGGATACAATGGGCCAAATGGCCGCCTTCCGTGCCATAAACTTCTAGGATTCTATTAATTTTGCGAATGCACAAGTGGTACAATGAAGATTGGGAGAAGTTCAAAAGACAAGTGATAAAGTAGTGAGAAACTGCAAGTCAGAAATGTCAAGGGGCTCAGGCAGGTATCTGATGTGCTTTAGCCAGTTAGTAGCATTGGGGAGTCTAGAAGGTTCTCTTGGTTGGCTGCTGATTTCATGCAGCCCTTTCAGTAGATGTGTGGTGGAGAGGACTGTTCCCGAGTCCCCGACTGTGATCAAATTGCCACATGTCATCCCTGCATCTCAAAACAGTTGTGCTTGTACCAGACAGTCACAATTTGTGACTGCTCAAAGCCGGCTGGGTGATGAGGATTTCTAAAGCTCATCCCCATTCTGTTCACTATAACGAGGTGGTTGGTGACCAATTGCCTCCCATATATCTGAGGCAATGACAGTGAGTGGTTAGTAATGGGGGAAGTGTTATCAGTTGTGTAATACTTGGCTGTTACTCACTGTTACATTCATAGTGAGGATTCTGTGATTATCCAATCTGAGTTTTTTTTTTGTTCCTCTTAATATAGAGAGAATTTCGACAAGAATATTTTTTGTTTCTGTTGGACTCCTTGGATTATTTATCTGCTTCTTTGGGCATAGATACCTAAAAACAGGTGAGTTCTCGTTCTGATGAGGACCCTCTCCTCCTTGTAGAGGTTGAGCTTTTCTCCAAGGATTTACACCCAGTGCTGCTTTACTTCAAACCAGCAGCAAACTTCTTTAGAGTAACGATGGGCAGAACTCCTGTGGGGGTAACTGGTTTGAGTCGGGTGGACACTGACCTTCCATTCTGGTTCCTTTTACTTTACAGAAGATTAAGGGGTGATCTAATTGAGGTGTTTAAGATGATTAAAGGATTTGATGGGGTCGATAGAGAGAAACTATTTCCTCTGGTGGGGGAGTCCAGAACACTGGGACCTAACCTTAAAATTAGAGCTAGGTCATTCAGGGGTGATTCTGGAACACTTTTTTTTTCTCCAAGCTGTTGAGGCTAAGTCAACACTCCTGTTTCTACATTCCTAATATGGGGGCAGGGTGGGACGAGGTAATCAGAGTGGGAGGAGGTTCATGTGGAGTGTAAACATAGACCAGTTGGGCCAAATGGCTGCTTTTTAAAAAAAATGTGCTGTACATTCTGTCATTCTATACAAACTGTTTAGAATTTATTCCAAGCCCTAGATTACTATTTCTTCACCAGACAATATTAAGCAGAAAAGGCACTGTTTAGAACAGCAGTGGTAATGTTTAGAAGGTCACTAAATACTTTTTGTCTATTACAGAATTGTTCTTCATAGGATTCATCTTCCTGGGATTTTTATTCTTCGTTCTTATCGTACGAACTCTTTTGCTGGATTACGACGGTAAGTGGATGAAGAGCAGACTTCTGTTTTTTTCATGTGACAGTCGAGCGATTTCTAAATTCAGAATATGGATTAGCTGAAGACACAAACTGTCATTTAATGGCCTTAAAGCTCAAATGAACTTTAATTGATTGAACAGCTTTTGATTCGTGACGCAGTAATTTAGCAAATGTGGGTGCAGGTTAAAATGAAGCCATGTGTTCTGTATCTCAATCGTATACTTTTTTTAAAACAGGAAGAACAACCGTGCTGTTAACCGTAGTTGGCCTGGGGTGAGATTGTGGGGTTTTCTGAAGCTGATCGTGGTCAATTTGTGTGGGTGGCTTTTGGTTGTGTAACAAATCGAGCAACGTTTGTTGCCTAGTGTAAATTCTAACTGTTCTGGCCAGTCAACGGTTAGAAATACTCAAACCGTCTGTGGGCCACTAGTAGCCCACGTGGATCCCTGACTGAAGAATTATTGTAAAAATGCCAAATGAAAGGAATTTGTATTTTTAAAAAATCTTATCTCTCCCCTCCCCCTAGTTGCGCACAACTTAATTTGAGACCTAAACAAAATGCTGGAAATCTGTATTTAGGAACAGGAGGAGGCCATTCAGCCCCTCGAGCCTGCTCTGCCGTTCAATCAGATAATGGCTGATCTGTACCTGAACTCTATTTACCCACCTTTGCTCCATATCCCTTGATATCCTTACCCAATAGAAAAATTATTGATCTGTCTTGAAAGTTCCCATTGTCCTCCTGCATCCACGGCCTTTTTGGGAGTTCTAGATTTCTACTACCCTTTGCGAAGAAATGCTCTCTAATTTCACTCCTGAATGGCCTAGCTCAGATTATGCTGCCTTGTTATGGATTCTCATCTGTAGAGAGAATGGGTAAATCTGCATTTCAGGTGCAGGCCCATCAGAACTGGAGGATATTACAGGTGAACAGTTTTAAATGGAAACCAAAGGGAGGGAAGATGTTAACAGGGATATACTGACTGAAATGAGGGCCTGAGACCAGAGGAAGCAGATTGAGAAATTGAAGACACTTGAGACACATGTGAATAGAAGAGGTGGGGTTTAAGACAGGTAAACAAAAAAAAACAGGAAAGTGGGTTGACACCAGGAGTGCTGATCCCCACCAGTGCTGTGTTCAGGTGGAGGGTCACTGGCTCAGAGCAGGGTGGAGGGTCACTGGCCCAGAGCAGACTGCAGGGTGGATATTGGCTCCAATTTGTTCCCGTTTCATTTCCTTGTATTCAGTTTAATGTATCGGAGTAGGTACAGCACAAGAGGCCCATCGTGCCTGTGCGACTCTTTGAAAGAGCTATCCAATTAGCCCCACTCCCCTGCCCTTTCCCCATAGCCCTACAATTTTTTCCCTTCAAGTATTTATCCAATTCCCTTTTGAAAGTTACTACTAAATCTGCTTCCACTGTCCTTTCAGGCAGTGCATTTCAGATCATCATAACTTGTATAAAGTTGCACTGGTTTTAAAAAATCTTTTCTAGATCTGGTTCTGGTGTCCATTTAACTGAGAAACAGTATCAACCACTGAAGTGAAGGATGTAGATTGGGCAATGGGTGAGATAATCTAAACAGAATACTGATGGTCCTCAGAGTAAGGTTCATATTGGTGTTACAAAATTGGGAGGGAAGAAGAGGCTTAAATACTAAAAAGACTGAGCACTAGTGATGTGTTGCAGTTGAGTTATCCATAGGCACATTCATCTGTGTCCTGTTTCATTGTAGAAATGTGCCTTGGATGGAGAGAATTTGAGAGAATATCCAGGTAGCTGAGGGCAGGATCTTTTCATGCTTCAGTCTGAAATGGGTTCTGAAGTAAAAACTGAAGCCTGGCCTATCGAGCCACCCACCCACGTAGTCTCTTGGGTAGTGGAAGATGTCATTTGAACCTGATGTTTTACTTGTTGAACTATACTTGGCTGAATTTACAATCCAAACTCAATGGCTGCAAATTAGATCTACATTTTAAGTTGGTGTCTAGTTTTCACTAAGAACCCCTTTTATTCCCCCCCCCCCCCCCCCCCACCTCAGTGGTTTTGGGCCTGACTGCAGTCTCTGGCTTTGTTGGTGGAAGCCTGCTGGTGATCTGCTGGTGGAGATCGGGCTCTGTTGCTTTCTGCATGCTGGTCGTTGGGTTGGTGCTGGGATTTTTGCTGTCGTCTTTGATTTTCTTTACACCACTGGGTGAGTAACTGAAGATCAATATAGGAGCAAGACTCAAAGTCTGATGGTTTAAAATTCAATTAAGATTTAGATTTTTATGATTTAGATCTTGCCAAACATTTGAAGTATAAAGTCACCTATACAATTGAAAAGCAAAGAAGTTATGTTAAACTTGTCTAGAACTTTGGTTACACCACACTTGGAATATTGCGCACAGTTCTGGTCTCTATATTCTATAAAAAGGATAGAGGCACTGGAGAAGGTGCGAGACAGATTTACTAGGATGATACCAGAACTGGTTATTCCTCAATCAGGAAAGATTGAACAGGCTGGGGCTCTTTATCTTAAGACCTGTATCCGGTCACCCCTCAGCCTTTTTTTTCTAATGAAAGGGTTTGATAGGGTAGATGTAGAGATGCTGTTTCCCCTTGTGTGGGAGACTGCAACTAAGGGCCATAAATATAAGATAGACACTAATAAATCCAATAGGGAATACAGGAGAAACTGCTTTACCCAGAGAGTGGTTAGAATGTGGAACTCACTCCTACAAGGAATAGTTGAGGCAAATTGCACAGATGCATTTAAGGGGAAGCTCAAAGCACATGAGGGAGAAAGGAATTGAAGGGCGGGAGGAGACTTGTGTGGAGCATAAACCTATTGGGCTGAATGGTGTGTTGCTGTCCATTCTGTGTAATTCTGTCATGTTACTTGGTTGAAAATCATTGTTCCTTTTTTGATTTAGGCTGTGAGGGTTTCTTTAAGAACTTCAAAAGTTAGAACCTCCCCAGAAATTCATTTTACAAACTAACTCATAAATTTGTGCCTAGGGTTTGATACTGAAGTGCTTTTTTTACTGTATATTCCAGGAAATGTTAAAGTCTTCCATGATGACGTTGTCTTCTGGGTGTCATTTACAAGTGTGGCTTTACTTGTCCCTCTGGTTTTCTTCAGCTGTCCAAGAGCAGTGAGTCCCTCATGTTATACTGGGTAGTGACTTAAGTCAACAATTGATGCTAAATATTGCCTAGGTTTTTTTAAAGAGGAAAGATTTACTAATTCTAGCCTGTGATGACACTTTCATTGACTAGGTCAGACAACCAACTTGAGCTGGTTTCTGATAGAAGGGGAGGAAGAGAGAAGGTGGTTAATAGTCTGAAATCTCTCCTGATATGGACTAAATAACTCTCAATGTTCTCCCTCTTGCTGAAGATTGTAAATCCAGGTCAACATTGTTCTGTGGGTCTGGTGCCTCCAATGAAGTAGCCATTCCTAAATGCTTGAGTCTTGGCAAACCATTCAGCTATGGAATAAATCTGCCCACAGCTGGTCTGTGCACTCCCAGAATGGATTTGGGAGATTTAATTCAGAGCAGAATCTCTGCCGAACGTTTCCCTGCCACCGCTGCTAATATCAGCTAACTTGCAGACCAGGACTCGAGTTGGGTAAAATTTCTATATAAAAGGGGAAAAGTGGAGTTTTATCAGAATTCTGTAGCACATTTAGCACTGGGCAAATGTCAGTGAAGCATTTGGTGAAGTAACAAACTGAAATGTGAATAAGCAACAGGACGATAGACGTTAAATACGCAGACATTGCCTGGTGCTTTTTGGCATGATGTAAATTGCACAATGGAACTCTGAACAGACAGCACCATTTGGCTAAACAATCATAGGAACATTGGTCTCTTTCCATCTAGCAATTCCGATGTCAATCAAGTTGGCCTTCTACTGTCTGGTAGTTGTATGCTAAAACGATAATGGAGTTGTTGACTAATCATGGCAATTAGTCTCCAACGGGCCCAGACATGAGGTGAGAAACTGTGTGGTGGAGAGCTTTGGGAACAAGGTCCAAAGTCACCTGTTCATCCCAAGCCTGTTACACTTAGCACATGTCTCAAATTACTCATGTACTGTCTCCCAAAATGTTGTCTGAAAGAGTTGCATCACATTGGTGGGAATTGACAGTTTTAGATGCTTTGCCCACTTTCAGATGTTTTAATTATTTTTCTTTTTTAGTTGAGTATAACAACCTGTGGATTTGTTGGCTCTTATGCGGTGATCCTAGCAGTCCATAACTTTGTGTACACCAGCCTCGCCTATGTCACACTCAACATTCTCAAACGAGCACTGAATGCCAACTTCAACTCAGCGTACACAAATGTACCCTTCCAGATGAATGGTAAGTTCACAGAAGCCCTTCAATGCTGGATGGTCCACTTTTATATTGAATTCTGAAGTTAAAGGTCATACAATTAACAAGAAGGTTGAGTTCTGATTGAACATAGCTGGATGAACAAAAAAAAAACAAGGTCTATCTAGTTTGTCATTTTCCATCTTGGCAGTCTGTTCAGAATTCTGTAATTTCCCCAGATAGTACAGCAGTGATTAAATAGCATTTATATTCAATAACTTGGAAATTTTTTTGCCCTAGATTTAAAAATGCTACAAGGAGAGTAATGAGGGAAAGTGACTGAACTGTTGTGGGAGAGTTGGGTCAAGTGACTGAAGGCTTGGTTGAAGCAATTTGCTTTGCGAAGGCTTTTAAAGGTGGGATAGTGGTATAGTTGGGTAGAGGGGTTCAGGAAGGGAGTGTGTGTAGGGCTAAGGTGGATGAAGGATTGCCCATAAAGTGTGGGGGTTGGTGGTGCATAAGTATCTTGGGCCAGCAATAAACTAGACATCAGGTGTCAGCTGTGGCTCAGTGGGCAGCCTCTGAGTCAGAAGGTCATGGGTTCAAGCCTCACTCCAGAGACCTGAGCATATAATCTAGGCTGACACTTCAGTGCAGTACTGAGGGATCGCTGCACTCAGGTGCCGTCTTTCAGATGAGACAATAAACAGAGGCCCATCTGCCCACTCAGGTGGATGTTAAGATCCCATGGCTGAGGAGGTGATTAGGGTACATTCTAGACACTTTCCCAGGGTGTTCAAAGGGCTGCAGCAGATACTGGAGTTCTCTTAGATGAGTAGAAAAATGAAACTTGACCACACCTGACTGCAATTGGGCTAATGAGAGACAGTCAAATGGAGGGGAAGCAAAGACTAGTGGGAGGTGATGGTGTGAGGAGATTGGCAGGAAACATGAAGGGCAATAATAAGGATTTTATAAACAAGTAAAAATAGTCAGGCCAATTAAAGATGAAGAAAAATCTCATGGTGGAAATGAGAAGTACTTTGCCTCAGTTTCCAGTTGGAATGAACAGGTACAAGAGGTGATGGAGCAACTGGTTAATGAGTTAGGTCCTTTTTCACTTGGCGTTCCACTAACAGCATGCACCCTGGAATACTGAGGCTTGGACTGTAACATCCTTGGATATGGAAATTCAGAGGACTAGGAGGCTACCAATGTAACCCCACCATTTCAAGGAAGAAACAGATAAACTGGGTAACTAGACTGGTCAGTCTGGCATTGGTACTGGGTAATAAAAGACAAAATTCTCTTTCTTGAAGGGAGCCAACTTAGATTTTAAAACACAAGTCATCTTTGAAGAATTGGAGTGTCTTTATGTGGGTGGATTTTCAAAAGGTGTTGCATAGGAGGCTTGCTGACTTAAAATTAAGGCTCCTGGTATTAATGTGGCATCATGAATAAGAATTTGGTTAAAAGATGGAGAACACTAGTCAATGGATGTTTTTCAGACTGGAGGAATGTGAAATGATTCCCAAGGATATGTTGGGACAGATTCTGCATATTCTCAACTTGCAGGTGACACAAATGATTAATTTAACTGAAGGGGACTGTAAGTGACTTCAGAAAGATGCAGGTGGACTTCAAAATAGAGGAAATGTACAGTCTTGATGAGCAGAGTTGGGTGTTCAGATACTTGAATTTTTTGGGGGGATGTGGAGGAATGGGACCCTCAACTTTCATAAACTTTGTAATCAATACAAAAGCAGGAGTGTTGCTGAATCTACAGATTGTTTGGGCTACAGTCTAGTTTTCTTCAGGAAGGATGTTGAGGGGTCTTAATGAAAGATAAACTGGGGGCTTTTTTTGTGGATAAATATTTGAAATAAAACTTGGAGGGGCAGGAGAATGAGACTATGCTTTTTGGAGAGTAGCATAGATGTGATAGGCTCAATGGCTGCCTGTTTTCTGATGGTGCTACCTAGAGTTCAGACTTGGGCAAATGTTGAGATGTTTAGAAGAACATTTCCACTCTGAACAACCTCCTCTCCCCCCCCCCCCCCCCCCCCTGCCAGCAAATTGGATAATTTCTGTAATCTCATAGCATTATTTGTTGAGCTCCATCTACACTAGTTTTAAAAGTGCAGAATTATAGATTGAAAGTAATTGGCAAAAGAGCCAGAGGGGGGGGGGGGGGATGAGGAGAGTTTTCTTTACACAGTGAGTAATGGTCAGGAATGCACTGCCTGAAAGGGCAGTGGAAGCAAATTCAATAATGACTTTCAAAAGGGAATTTTATATATTTGAAAGAGAAAGTTGCAGGGCTATGGGGAAAGAGCAGGGGAGTGGGATTAATTGATGGCTCTTTCAAAGAGCTGGCACGATTTGTCAAATGGTGACTTTGTGCTGTGTGATTCTATATTTTCCACTTGACTTACAGACTTGAACATTTCTCCTATTCTGCTTGATTTTTGTATAGTAAATGTTTTTTCTAATTCAGACTATATCTTGATAACTGTGTGGGTGGTCTTGCTGGTAAGTGGAATGGTCTTCCAGTTTCACCGTGAGAAGGACCAGCCCCTCTTCCCATCAAATCCGTACCAAACCTGGAAGCGTGACCGGGAGCGCCGGCAAACCAACATCTTGGACCCCAGTCACCACGTTCCACCAATCAAGGATCGGATGAAGAACACACTGACTGCTGTCAAACAGCTCTTCATGAAAGAGCAGCCAGCAGGGGAACAGACGCCATTGCTCCTATAGACTGCGCACAACGTCCAGAGGACGTGGCTTTCTCTTCCCTTTTTTGAGGGGTGTTTTATAGCCCCAGATATCAGGATTGTTTCCACTGAGGCTTGCCAATTCACATTTTGTACTGGGTATCCAAAATGGTAGGCTGACTTAACCAGTGTTAATTCTGTTGCAAGAAGTTTATTTTGAATCTTTTACAATGTGCATTAGTGCCTTGAAGGACTGTGGTCCTATCTTGTAACCTGGTATTAGTTCGAACTATGATTGGCTGGTTAGTGGGTATGAAACTTGTGCTAATCCTGTATTGGGAACATTAGAATTTCGACAAGTTTTTGTTTGGAAATGGGTGTCCCAATTATAATGGCTGTACTCGGTCCTCTATTCCGTGGCCATTTGTACACTGTTGGTACTATTTTTAATAAAAAGTATCTAGCGAACCCTGGGAAAATGAGAATCCTTAGGAGAAGGACCAAACATTTACCACTGTTCAAGAACCAGTGCAACCAAACACTTAAGAGCTATTGAATTTTTTATATACTCAAAGAAATTAAAGACTTGCACAGTGCAATGCACATTTAAATACCTCATTGAATTCTAGAACAATATGTCTGACCTAGAAATTAAATGATTGTTTACAACAAACTTGTCCTTTTTAAAAAAAAAAAACTTTACAGACTTTTTTTTAAAAAAAACCTTTGTTTCAGTGTGAAGGAGTTAGCCTTTTCTGGGTAACTTTTGGGGAGAATTATTGCCATGTGACTTGCATTAAACATTTAGTACTAAGTTTTTGTAATTTTGGCTAAAATAAACTTGAAACTGCAATAACTTCAGATTCCAGCACCACTGAACTGACGTAAGTGATCCACTTGTAGCTGTCTACTTACCTGACTGGTTAACCACCAGATACGAGGTGCATGGATAGGTCAAAAACACAGGCTGAACAATTTTTACTTTCTTTTGCTTGAGCACCTTGACTCAGCACTGCCTGAAGCTAGTTGTGGGGGGAGGCAGGGGAGAGAAAGGAAGGAAAGAGGAATTTTACAAATCAATGGATTATGGTGCCTTTTAATTTCCACTGAAAAATGATTTAAAAGGTTTCTGTTCTAAAAATGATTAAGTCCCAGCTCACAGCTGGAGAGGACTAGTAAAATAAAGGACATTCACTGTGCTCTCCTATGGGATCTTGCTTGATGTAGCCCAGATTCACCATGATTGTGGTACTGATGGTGCATTCCAGGATTAGGGAATGGACACAAAATGGTGTACAGTGAATGTATTGCAAATGAAATATTCCAAGTCTGAAACATTAACACTTGAAGCAATTGCTTATATTTTGTATACATTTTACACTGCAGATGTGATAATAAAAATTTGATAATACAACTGCCTAGCAATTTTTTTGGGGTCTCATTGTCATCCTTCTCAAAAAAAAACTTGCATTTATATAGCACCTTTTATGACCTTGTGATTATCCAAAGTGCTTCACAGCCAATGAAGTACTTTTGAAATGCAGTCACTGTTATAATGCAGGCAACACAGCAGCCAATTTGTGGACAGCAATATTGGAAGTCCTGGGAATGGTGCCTTTTTTTGTTTTGCCAAGAGATGGTGTACAGATGGTTGAGGAAGTGAGAGCAGGAGACTCCACTTGTCCTTGCTTCTAAAGTTGCTATTTCAGCATAAATGCATTTGAAGTTGTGGGTTGAAGGTTTTTTAAAGCAGTTAATGAAAATAGTAACCTGCTTTGCCTTTGACTGGAGCTAGGATGCTGTCATCAGGTTCCTTGTTAAATACTGTTGGGTTATTTAGGGATATATTTGGTCAATACTCTTAACCTCAACTTTCCCCAGATTGGTTGCACAAGTTTTATGGATGTCCCTCAATGAATTGCATAACATCATGTACCTATGTTAAAGGGAGGCAATGGCTACAGCAAAATGGAGTTCATACAAGATCACACTTTATGGACTTGGCAGTGTCATCTAACCATTGTTTGAAGTACTGAGGGAAGAAAGGGCCATGTGATGAAATGCTTCAGAGGGTGGATTTTGAAACACATGACATGACAGTATCAAAATACAGAACTGACTGGTAGAGGGATAGTTTTAAACAAAGTATAATTCTAAGATCTTAGAATGAAAAGGAGGCAGATTTTTTTTGGGGGGTGGGAAAAAGACTTTTTTAATTATGTTTAATATATATTCACCCTTGCCATATGACTAATGTCATTACAGGGCCCTGGTTACAGAAAGGTTGGTGTATAAGTGGATTCATAGAAAACAAATCCACAGCAGTGATGCTCTTGCAAATCACAAATGAAACCGCATCCAATATGGGCAGTTGTGATCGTTGTTCTTGTGCAATATAAGCAACAGGAAGGATTCTGACGAGAGAATTCCAGTTGAGTTAGTGAAGGTAGTGCAATGTGCAGAGGAAGGAGACCTGATTTAGATTCTTAAATACTTGGCATAGATGTGGTATCATATAGAACTAGAACTCCTATTTCTAAGCTAATGAAATCATAGTATCTTAATAGGTACAGCCCTGGAGACCATTCGACCCATCATGCCCCTGCAGGCTCTTTAAAAGAGCTATTCAATTAGTCCCATCGCCCTGTAACTTTTTCCCTTCAAGTGTTTATCCAATTCCCTTGTGAAAGTCACTCTTGAATCTGCTTCCACCACCCTTTCAGGCAGTGCGTTCCAGATTACAACTCATGAAGAAACTTTTTATAAATAAAACATATCACCTCTGGCTCTTTTGCCAATCACCTTAAATTGTCTGCCACTGGGCAGTTTCTCATTTACTCATGACTGTTCATGATTTCAAACACCTCTATCAAATCTCCTCTTAACCTTCTCTGTTCTAAGGAGAACTCCAGTGTCTCCACATAACTGAAGTCCCTCATCCCTGGAACCATTCTAGTAAATTTCCTCTGCACCCTAAAGTGTGGTGCCCAGAATTGAACACAATTCCAGCTGAAGCCTAACCAATGTTTTATGAAGATTTAGCATAACTTCCTTGCTTTTGTACTCTTATCCCTCTGTTAAAGTCCAGGAACCCATGCGCTTTAGCAGCCTTCTCAACCTCTTCTGCCACCTTCAACCTCATCTGCCAGGTTTCTGTTCCTGCACCCCCTTTAAAATTGTACCATTTAGTTTACAGTGCCTCTCTATCACTTCACACTTCTCTGCATTAAATTTCATCTGCCATCTGTGCCCATTTCACCAGTCTTATGACCTCCTGAAGTCTGTTACTATCCTCCACATTGTTTACTACATTTCCAAGTTTTGTGTTCTCTGCAAACTTTGAAATTACACCCTCTATACCCAAGTCCAGGTCATTAATATGTATCAAAAAGAGCAGTGGTCCTAATACTGACCCCTGGGGAACACCACTGTATACTTCCCTCCAGTCTGGAAAAACAACTATTCATCACTACTCTCTGCATTCTGTCCCTTAACCAATTTTGTATCCATACTGCCACTGTCCCATGGGCTTTAATTTTGCTAACCAGTTTATTGTATGGTACTTTATCAAATGCCTTTTGAAAGTCCATATACACATCAACTGTTACTTCATCAAAGAACTCAATCATGTTAGTATTTTCCTTTATCAAATCTATGCTGACTTTCATGTATTGTGTTCCAGATTACTATCTCAGTTTCCCCACCACTGACATTGGGCTGACTGGCTTGAATTGCCTAAATAGTGTAATTCATTTCTTCACTCCAGGGAACAGTCTGTTTTACAGGTGTAGTGTTTGTTGATTCAAGTGAAGTATTCAAAATTAACTTAAGGCTCTGGCTGCCTGGGAGCTGAATGTTTTGCATTGTGGAGTTTCAAAACTTACCACAGAATGGAGGTAGTTAAAACACTTCTGCATGAAATCAAATCAGTCTTTAGGAGACCTACTTTAAAATTACCAATTAGAGGAAATTGAAGACAGGATTTGAAATATTGCTTTTACTTAGAGGTAGGAAGACAGAGGGAAAATGGAAGTTTCAGACACCATTCCATAGAAATACAAGTTTTTTGTATGCGAACAGCTTCTGAACATCCCAAAGCACCTCACATACAATGATTTACTTGTACTTCCTCCACCCTAGTACACTCTATTCACTGCTCGCGACAGTCTCAACAGAAGAGGCCAAACACAGATTGGTCCGTTCCACTCGCAAGTAAAGATGGTTACGGCCATGAAAGGAGCGTTCGTGTCGTGGCCTGTCAGCCTGCAAATCTTTCCACTGTCCTCCAAGGGAAGTGATATGAAGAAAGAAAAAATATTCCAGCACTTACTCCAGCCTGTTAGCCCTGAGGATTTTCAGCCTCCACTGATTCAGTGGCTGGAATATAGTACATAGTGATTTACTGGCTCAATGAACACGTGTGTGTGAGAGAGAGAGACAATAGATTGTAATCAATATCTCTTTATTAAAACAAAAATATACACATCCACAGACAGTATATCGTACAGAAATTGTAGGATTTACAACCCAATCCGAGTTACTGATCTCACATTGTGAATAAACATGGTAAAAAATAGAACTTATTCTACAGACTTGACCAGGAGTGCATTTAGCACAAACCTCACTATAACAAACCATTCCTGGAACTTTTCTCATCCTGTGCTATGTTGGATCACACTTGCAACCCATTCTAGCCCTGGTTAGTTAAACTTCTAAGAATAAATATCCAATTCCAATTGTGTAATAGTAATGTTTGGCTGTACTGCACCATCTGCCCCCCCCCCCCCCCCACTTTTTGACGTTATAAATTACACTGAGTTTTTTTTTTACACAAGGGTTTCGTAGTTAAATAGTTACAAAGGGTAATCGTGAACTAGTGATTGCTTCATTTTCCCTGAGGCCTGTCCTGATGGCAGCAGCAATGTATGTTTATTTTTAAATCGCATTCTCCGGCAGACAATCAGGTACGAATGAGGCCAGAGATGTCCCTGAACTGAACATAAAATTGCCGGCCGCATTAAACAAAAAAACAATTGTACAGATTGATTTTTTTTAAAAAAACAAAGCCAACCATGCAATGAAAAAAAGTAAGCTGCTTTTGTCAGTTTAATTAACTAGCTATGAAACCCCCTATTTTGCTTCAAAAATTGACAGTAATCTGGACACATTCGATGCACTGGCTCAGAATCAGCATGGATAGAATGTTCACACGTGCTGACATGGGGATTAATAAGTGGAAGCTCGTGGATTTCAGCCATCTTTCAGCTCTTCCGCATGCTGAGGTCGGAATTCGTCACTAATCCCGATAACGACGTATTTTCTGATATGCTCTCCTTCAAGTAGAGAAATGATTCTTTGTTTATCTGCAGAACTTCTCTCAAGCCTTTATTTTCAAACTGCAAAGAAACAATTACAGCTTTTATGCAACTAAGCAACCTTGGTGATGTCATCGGAACTGAGGGATGAATTCGAGCAGGTCAGGTACAACTAAGCAGAGTTCAACAGCCATCTTCCAGAGCTCCCTTGCACCTCCAGTGTCAGAAACATTATACACAGCAGAGCAATGAGTGCCTATGTTGGTCATATGACCTGAAAATGTGTGTTCACAAGAATTGTTTAACCACTGCAAACGGACACATGTAATACAATTAAACAAAAATGAAAATCAGAAATTAGAACAGAAAATGGTTAAAACAAACAGCAAGTCTGTCCGCATCTGTAAAGAGAAAGGACAGGCTCACAAGTCTGGTGTGAAGAGTTCTGACAAAGCGTCTTCACCTGAATCATTAGTTTGCCTTTTCTCTTCACAGACACTGGCTGGACCTGTTTTGTATTTTCAGCATTCTCTGCTTCCATTTCAGGGAGAACGATCACGTTATCTTTCAAATATCTTTTAAAACTGCAAACAGGACTGTACAAGTAGGAGGAGCCATAAAACAGCAGACATTAAAGGCATTAAGACATGTAAACTCTCAGATAGTCCCCTCCTGACAAATGTCATTTTCTACATTCAGAAATTGTATTATCCAATAATTAAACAACGTAAATAAGATGGCAAAGTGGAAAGTTAGTGAGAAAAAAAATGTGAATTAAGCAACTTTGAATGACGAGGGGCCGATTATATTTTGAGATTTGGATTCTACTCACTCACTTCTAATTGGATAATTCGCTCCTGCTCCTTGAATAGGCGTTGCTCATCTATTTCAATGGCCTTCCTCATCACTGTGGCCATTTCATTGATCTTATCCACATGGACCTGGAGTTCCTACAGGAAATAGTGCCAACAAATAAATTCTACACAGTGAAGCAGCCACTGTTCCTCAACTTACTTTGAATATAAAGAAAGAACGAACTTGCATTTATATCGTGCCCTTCGTGACCTCAGTACATCTCAAAGCGTTTTTACAGCCAATGAATTACTTTTGAAGTGTAGTCACTATTGTAATGTAAGAAACGAGGCAGCCAAATTGTGCACAGCAAGATCCCACAAACAGCAATGTGGCAAATGATCATATCATTTGTTTCAGTGATGTTGGTTGAGGGATAAATATTGGCCAGGACACCGGGGAGAACTCCCCTGCTCTGCTCCTTCTTCTTCGAGATGGTGCCACAGGATCTTTTACGTCCATCTGAGGGGGCAGACGGGGCCTCAGTTTAACGTCTCATACAAAAGACGGCACAATGATCACAATTCATTCCTAACCAAGCAGAGTTTCAATGTACCAATCCACTTCCTCTTGTAAACATTTACTGTTCCAAAGACATGATATGTTCTTGAATCATTTGTTTTTTTTTTAAAAAAAAAGTTCCCAAAGCCAAATTGCTTTGAGCAGCGCACTTAATACAGTTGTGCTTTGGTCTTTGTTCAAATTGAGGTTTTATGAATTATTGAATGAGCAAGCTATAAAAGACCATGACTTTTTTGCCCAGAGGACTAAGAGACTATTTGTGCAAGTCAAATCCATTCAGACAAGCTCCAAGGATGTGGACTGCATTAAATATTGAATTATCTCGAATCCAGCATAACAGATGCAAAACATTCTTTTTAAAAATATCACTGACCTGGAGTCTGAAATTTACAATTACAATTGACCTCTGATTAACCTCAGCAGTTCATAAGTAGCTATAATTATTTGCATCTGCTTATTTAAAGCAATGGTCTTTAAAGGTGCAGGCCAAGTTAATGGTTAAACAGCACAACTGCACTCCAGACCCATCATGGGACACCCTCCAAGACCTCTACCTCAACAACAGGCCGTAACCTCCAACAAGCACCCGGAGTACACCAGTGTGTAACCATTGCACACGAGGCCTCCTCGCAGCCTTGTGTGAATATGATAATTTATGGTCAGTTTTTGTGCCGTGGGCTCATTCACCGGAAGATTGCCTAAAATTAATTTCATATGGGGCCTTTACAGCCACCAGAGAGAGGAGGTCTTTATCGCATCAGGCTGGAGTCAAACCCAGACTCCAGGAGGTATAGGTGAACGCTCTGGTCCACTGCATGGCTCAATAACTCTGACTTGCCCGTTTTGATGCCTCCAATAGTGGTGTCTTTACGATCTGCTTGTTTTTGCCAGTGGACTGAATCAAATTCCACTGTAATACATTAATAGAATGGAGTGTTTGAAAACAAGCCTGGCACAACATTACAAAAACCAATTCCCACAAAAATATTGCATTTTTAAAATAAACATTTCAATGTCCCTTTCAAGGGCTCAAGTGGTACCACACATATAATTCGTGCCTAGAATCATACTGCACCGAAGGAGACCATTCAGCCCATTGTGCCCGTGTTGGCTCTTTGAAAGAGCAATCCAATTAGTCCCACTCTCTCTGCTCTTTCCCCATAGCCCTGAAAAAAATTTCCACTTCAAGTATTTATCCAATTCCCTTTTGAAAGTTATTATTGAATCTGCTTCCATCGCCCTTTCAGGCAGCGCATTCCAGATCATCACAACTCGCTGCGTAAAAAGAAAACTTCCCCTCATCTCCCCTCTGGTTCTTTTGCCAATCACGTTAAATCTGTGTCCTCTGGTTACCGACTCTCCTACCGATGGAAAGTTTCTCCTTATTTACTCTATCAAAGCTCTGGGTTCAACTCCGTTTCATGTTGATAGGATGAAGGTCTCCTCTCCGCTCGCTGTGAAGATCCTATCTAAATAAGTTTGGGTAGTCCCAACCCAATTTCTATCAATTGATCAAAACTGGTCCTAATTCAGCACTAAATCAAGAGTCTCATTGAGCTGGACTGGTGTGCTTGATACCTGATAAATTCCACTCCCCAGCACCATTATAGGCTACATTTGAGCACAAAAATGTGTTTATTTGGAATGCTGACTATTTAATTGACCAAAATAAAATGTTTTTCATCTCATTACAGAATAGTTCCAGCAGTCTTCAAATAATTCATCTAACTTTTAGCTCGACAGTAAGTAACCTATTTCACTTAATTCCTAGGACTTACTATATTAAAATTCTGGTGTCTGCACTTACTTCCGGTCAGAAATTCCTTTATAAATTGTTATGTTTAATATTTATAATGGAAACTACCCAAGTAAACTCACCACACTATAATTACATTCTGCCTCCAGTGATGCTGCCGCACTACCACTGGCAGGAAGGTGTAATTACTGCGTGACATTTATGTGAACAATTTGCAACATAATGGAACCACTAAAATAAGGACAGAATGCATGATTTTATGACGGGTACTGAAGTGCATCAGTGACCGCCCCCCCCCCCCCCCCCGGCGTTCAATTATGAACCCTCCCCGCCTTCTAACCCCGCTTCATCTGAAGATTACACTTGGGCTCGACTCCCAGTGTGCAATGCCACATACAATTTTACAGCACAGGAGGCCAATTCTCTTTTGAAAGTTATTATTGAATCTGCTTCCACCGCCCTTTCAGGCATCACATTCCAGATCATAACAACTCGCTGCGTAAAAAAATTTGAGGTTGTCCAGTAGTTACATTATTTTTACAGTCACATAAATTAAGCTGGATATTTCAAACCTTAAATGCCACGATTCTACTTTGGTGCAATCCAAGAATACAGATTCCTCTTTGGTGAATCATGCTCATTATGTAAGGCAGCAGCGATTAATAAAACTGCAAAGCTTACTTAACTCACAATGCAAGGAGCACAAGAAACTAACCTTGGAATGCTGTTCCTTTAATTTCGTAATCATCACAGGGTCATCTTTCTTGCTGGCCATTAGCAGTCGGAACATCTGCTCCCTGTACTTGCTCATGATGAGCTCCAATGCAGATTGATGTTCTTCCAATGACGTCCGTAGCTCTAGGAACAAGAGATTCCAATGACAACTCATCGCTGATGTTTTCCGATAATGCTGTGCACTGCCACGTCAATGTACATCAATCTTGCTTTTACCAAGTTTTTACAATACTACCACTGCAGGTGAGCAACACAAAATGTGTGATGACAAGAGATGGGCTTCTGAGTGTGAAGCCAAAAAGGACTCAAAAGGGATTAGACTTACAAATGCTATTGTACAGAGAAAGTGCAGATTATAAACATTATTTAAGGCAAAGTTTTCTAAGTAATGGCATATGAAAAGACTTGCATTTAGTAAGTGCCTTATGATGACCCTCAGAAATGTTTCAAAGTGCTTCACAATGGACTACTTTATTGTGATGTAGCCAAATGTGGCAGCCACTTTGTGCGTAGCCAGATCCCATCAATAGAATGGAAATGAAAGGCCAATTAATTTGCTTTTAGTGGTGTTGGCTGAGGGAGGAATGTTGGCTGGAACAGGAGAACTCCCCACTCTTCAAACAGCGATATGGGATCTTGAACGTCCATCTGAAGAGGCATGCGGTGCTTCAGTTTAACACCTCATTTGAAGGACAATATTTCCGACAACACAATACTCCCTCAGTACTGCACTGGGGTGTTAATCTAGATTATTCGAATACACTAAAACATGTAACCTATTGATGAAAATCCATAATGCTGTAATGCACTGTGCTGATAAATTTAACACTTATGTTCAGACAAAATACTATAAAACAATTCTGCGCCAACTGGCTGGATTGTCTGAGTTGACAGATTGAAGATTGGATAATGGGAGTTCCCAGCTGCCTGCTTTGATGAATGATGGGCGAAAATCCAACAAAACATTTCTGTGTAATTAATTTGATGTTGATGGTTAGGTGTGCAAATGGATAAACAGGGGGGATAAAAGGCAAAATCTTTAGGAAGAATATAATTAATCTATAAACATATAGTCAAAATAGAAACTTAGTGTGCTACATATTTATTCTCCAGACTTTATTTTGTACAATTAATTAATACCGATACAAAAGAACTAGGAAGTCACAAAGAAAATTATTAAAATATTTACAGTAAACCGATTCCAGAGGGAGGTGTCGATACAGCGTTTTCAGGGAGACTCTGAAAGTCAGCAGGAATCCAAGTCCCCCATTTTTCTCATACGAGAGTTTAGTATTGGCAAAAGGCGGCCTCAGCTTCACACAAATTCTACTGGACAGTGTAAATTGAGCATTAAGGACCGAACTAATTCATTTACACCATAACTGCAGCATTGGGCTTAAAGTGAAATTACTTCACAGACGCTATAGTTGGAGTGTAAATGCAACCTTTGATCCTCCGCTTTTGATTAATTTTTTCAGAAATTTGTTTTGGGCAGACTATTAATGATTATTCAAACAGATCCTGTACAATGCAGATTGCTTCCTTTTATGTTAAAACGCTCTGTATTCTGAAACTGTTGCAGTGACCTTCAGTCCATAACTCTCACTGTGAAAAACTATGGAGAGTCTAATTTTTTAGATTATTGCTACTGGTGCAAGATCTAACAAGTTTAATTGAATATTTAGGCATCCTAGTTTCTGTTACCATGTTTTGCAGATAAAAACAAAGGAGAGACATAGGAACAGGAGTAGGCCATTCAGCCCCTCATGCCTATTCCACCATCCAATCAGATCATGGCCAATCTGTACCTCAACTGCATTTACTCGCCTTTGATGCCCTTACCCAACAAACATCTATCGACCTCAGTCTTGAAAATTTCAATGGATCCGCCACCTTTTTGGTGGGTTTGGGGGGGGGGGGGGGGGGGGGGGGAAGAGGGAAAAGAGTTCCAGATTTCTATTACCGTGTGTGTGAAAAAGTGCTTCCTGATTTATCTTCTAAATGGTCCAGCTCTAGTTTTAAGATTGTGCCCCCTTATTCTCGATTTTCCCCCCACCCCCGCAGAGGAAATAGTTTCTTTGTATCTACTATATCAAATCTTTATCATTTTGAACACCTCGATTAAATCAAGAGTTCTGATGCACAAAATTGAAGTGTACTCTACTGAACTGTCCAATAACGCTGAATGTTATAAAGGCTGATTTCTGTACACTGAGTGATGTCTCTCGATCACCTCTCGTTGCCCAGTTTTGGGCTCTCACACTGCTGGTCAGAAGCAGCCTGAAAGCAGAAAATGTCAGGCAAATTCAGGAAGGCCATACTCCTGGTGCTCTGACCTATATGCCTGATTTTCCAGTGAATGCTCCCGTAGATTGAGGCTCTGTGCCTAGCTGAACGCGCCCTTCTTTTGTGTAAACTTCCCCTGCCCTCCCAGTAACACCGTGGACAGGGCAGCATACTCTGGGCGGCACTCCCCATTGGAAAGGTCACAGTGAAAGCTTGTGGCATCAAATAAAAGGGGGCAGGCACCACACAAAATGCCGGCTTCCAGGGTTGCCTCTGGCTGGCAGTACTTTTCTCATTAATATATACACTGCGAAGGCTCACCTTTATTTTCCTGCTGTAGTTCTCTGATCTGTCGGTTCTCCTGTTGGATTCCCATCACCAGGGTGGAGCGGGGTCGGTGTCTGGCCACTTCATTTAATTCTTGAATATCTTCCTGGTACTGAGTAACAAAGAACAGAACAGAGATTACAAGTCTCCTCAAGCATCATGAGAAATGAGCGCATCAATTAACAAAATAGACAGCAAATCCATGGCATTTGTTCAAATTGCCGTTTGCAGAGATATAGGTCATTGAGCAATGCAAGCAGTTGAATGCGAGTCTGAAGGTACAAGTTAAGAGTCCTAGGATCTGCCTGCCACTCAAATCTGCTCTCAGTTTGGGGGGGGGGAAAAGAGAAAGAGATGAGTTTAGTCAGCCTTTTGAACATGTGAAGTGTTATATCTTGTAAGAAGGAAAAAATGGCAGCATCTACTTTATCACCTTCACATCCCCTGCTGATTGATGACTAAGAGGAGCTGACAGTAGTCTCAGAGAAGTCTAGTGCCAGACTATCCTAATCTTTCGGCTTAACAGAAGTGCGATTTGAAATAATAGGCCAGTAAAGAAAATGTAGCGATAATTGCAACTAAAACACAAACATTTTACAGATAGTGGTAATATTTATATACAATACCACAGGTGTCTGTGGTAAAACTCTTTTTAATGAGGGTGCAGTTACTTTCTAATTCCAACCAATCCTCCTTCTGTGAACCCTCTCTACTCCCCTCTTCGATTATTTGCTTCCTCACAGATTCTCCCCTCCGTAACTGGGAGAGCATTGAAACTTGCCACCTTCTCCAGACATTGAGACATTGCACACCCACATTTGCTGAGAGGCAAGGTGCATTGCTAGCATCTTTAAATAAACAATGAAAATATGTAAGGATATTACAATTTTTAAAAAAGCAATATGTTATAGCAAAATAAAAAGACATCCAGGTACTGCACGGCGGAAATGAATTGAACACAAATGCAGGGCAGTGGGATTAGTTCTGGATTGCTCTGCCAAAGGGCTGGCACAGACACAATGGGCTGAAGGGCCTCCTTCAGTGCTGCAAACTTGTATGATTCTATTTAAATTTGACACACTTTCAAGCATTACTGGGTCTGTGTAAGTGCTGGCTTCGTCAAGAACAGTTACAAATCAGCGTCTGAATATGAAGTTACTTTGAGTATCATTTTATCTGAATTATGTTCTTGACTGTCATAGTGATTTGACAGTAAATAAATTTGTAAAGTTCGAGAATCCTACTGTTTCTGAAAGAGCGGTCACTGAGGTAATCAAGGCTAAGCTTATTGGTTTCAATATACTATAGTAAAAACCATACTTAATTACACTTGTTGCATGATATGTTGGCAGGATATTCAACCATGGGGAGCATTACAGCTGAGCCCAATCCTGTCCTTGCCCGACATTCTCACACATTTTCCAGCAGGAGACAGCAGATGGTGATCAGGAACAGGAACCCTGGTTGATTTATCCCTCCCTATCCCAGGGAGACAAAGGCCAATTGCAGGAACCATGTCACTGCCCCGACTAAAATCATCTGGGGGTGGCACCTCGGATCTTCCCAGTCTGCATGGCTCAGTAGCACATTGGGCCCTGCTTATATCTTACAGCAAGCCTGTGTAAAAAAAACATTCACTGTGGTCAGTGCGTTGTCATTGGACTTACTATATTGGTTCTAATATAAATTAACTAGCCAGTCACCTCATTAACGATCACAGGATCTTGCTGTATACAAAATGGCTGCTGCCTTTGCCTACATAACAACCATGACTGCACTCAAAAATAAATCATAGGATCTGAAGTACTTTGGGATGTTTCTGAGAGGCAAGACATTCCTTTCCTAGGTCACGCCTTTCCTTTTACTCTATTATTACTTCAAATTGCTACCAATATCACCACCAATTAGAGACTTGTATCCAGCAGCACTTTACCCTGGCGTTGTACAGCTTAAAATGCTCTCAAGCTCAAATGGACATAAATATTGAGTGTTTTTCACTGTTTGAGTGTAAACAGTTTGAACATTTCAAATGCTCACCACTGCACTTTACTGATATCCTAGCAACAACTTCCTAACTCGATCTGTCATTTTGAAAGTGAGTGGGGGCAGATTTGTAAAAAAACAATTCTACATTAAGACCGTTTTATATAACAAGACTCTGTTCTAGGATTGTATTATGGGTCCCTCCAACCCTCTATTTGCAATGGGGCAGGCCAGTAATTTCTAAATATTCATTATTTAGAGGTGTAGTATACTAAATAAAACCCTTGCAATTATTTAAAGGGAAGCATCAATGTGCGGATATGAATTTACATCTGAAGTGCTTTTCTTTGTATGCGTCTCATAATGGCAGCCTTTAAAAAGATGAAATTCCTCCAGAGGTTTTTATTTTAACCTGTTCCAGTTATGTCTTCCCTAAAGTTCCATTGTGAATGTTTATCAATACATACTTTCAAACCAGGCATATTTAGTAAATTAGGCAAGTGCAATTTCTTAGATTCAGGAAGTGGAGTGACTCAAATAGTGCCAGTTCAAAACTGAAATATCTACAGCCTCAAAACTTCCAGTACCACACACTCTGCTACTCAGAACATGTCACCTACAGCACACCAGATGTAATGTATTTTTTTAAATTGAGAAACCTAAGTGAAGCATAAAGCTGATGGTGCAGGACACCACTGAAGCGGAGAAGAATCAGAGTGAAGACAAGGATAAAAAAAAAAACGAATTAGTACTGATTAGCGTGTGCTTTAAAAGCCAGCAGATTATACATTATACTGTATTTATATTTACAGAGTAAGAATATTCAGTCACAGGCCAGGACTGTGATCCCCAGAATATCGCACGGACTAGCAGTCTCAATATCCACCCACCGCCCCCCCACTGCCAGCACATTGCGGCTGCAGTATGTTATCTACAGGATGCAAAACAGAAACTCATCAAACTTACTTCAACAGCATCTCCACCACAGAGAAGGACAAGAGCAGCATTATCATGGGAGCACCATCGTCGCCAAGTTCCCCCACCCCCCTCTCCAAAGTTGTACACCATTCCAACTTGGACGTAATATCACGATTCCCTGATCAGCGCTGGGTCAAAATCCTGGAATTCCCTCCCTAACACCATTGAGGGAGCACCATCAGAGGGACTGGAGCAGTTCAAGGAGACAGCCCACCATCACCTTCTCAGGGGCAATAAATGGGGCCTTGACTGCGGTGCCCAGCTCCCGTGAAAAAACTTAAAACCTCACATGGAGGATTACCATTATATGGAACAGTCTTATCGAACACGGAACAATTACACTGCTGTACTGACTTCTCAATAGATGGCACCGTGGAATAATATAATTCAAGATGATAATTAACCAGAATTCTTCATATTTGACCTGTAAATCCAGAAGTTCTTTAACCCCTACCAGAACTGTGAGCAAATAACTTAAACATTACCAGTTCAACTTTGTTAAAGGAGAAAAAGCACAGTTGGAAAAGCTGAATGTGACTGCAGAGGAACCGCTGTACAACACTCACCTGCTTCATGGCCTCCACCCGCTTGTTAAGGGCGGTGGTCTGCTCGATGAGTGCCTCTGCTGCACTGTCATGTTCTTTCAGCCGTTCCACCAGTGCTTTTGCATCAGCCAGAACCTTTTCTATAGTACAACTCATTTCTGTAAAAGAAAAGATGTGGTTACTTGGCACCGTATCACATCACTCAGAAACATCCCAAAACGCTGCACGTATAATCAACTATTTTGAAGTGTAGTATCATGCAGCACAGAAGGAAGCAATTCGGCCCATGGATAGCTCTTTGAAAGAGCTATCCAATTAGTCCCACTCTCCTGTTCTTTCCCCTGAAGCCCTGAAAATTTTTCCTTTGCAAGCATATTTACTACACTGGAGTTAAGTGAAATCGTGTTGTGTAGGCAAGCATGGGAGCCAATCTTGTGCACTGCAATCTTGAGCACCACTTGAAGGAAGCACTGAGGGTGGCAAGGGCACAGAATGTATTCTGGGTGGGGGGCTTCAATATCCATCACCAAGAGTGGCTCGGTAGCACGACCACTGACCGAGTCTTGAAGGACATAGCTGCCAGACTGGGTCTGCGGCAGGTGGTGAGCGAACCAACACGAGGGAAAAACTACTTGACCTCGTCCTCACCAACTTACATGTCGCAGATACATCTGTCCATGACAGTATTGATAGGAGTGACCACCGCACAGTCCTCGTGGAGATGAAGTCCCGTCTTCGCACTGAGGACACCATCCAACGTGTTGTGTGGTGCTAAATGGGATAGATTCAGAACAGATCTAGCAGCTCAAAACTGGGCACCCATGAGGTGCTGTGGGCCATCAGCAGTAGCAGAATTGTATTCCAGCACAATCTGTAACCTCATGGCCCGGCATATTCCTCACTCTATCATTACCAACAAGCCAGGGGATCAACCCTGGTTCAATGAGGAGTGTAAAACAGCATGCCAGGAGCAGCACCAGGCGTACCGAAAAATGAGGTGCCAACCTGGTGAAGCTACAACTCAGGACTACATGCAATCTAAATAGCGGAAGCAACATGCTATAGACAGAGCTAAGTGATTCCATGACCAACGGATCAGATCAAAGCTCTGCAGTCCTGCACATCCAGTCGTGAATGGTGGTGGACAATTAAACAACTAACGGGAGGAGGCGGCTCTGTCAACATCCCCATCTTCAATGATGGCGGAGTCCAACATGTGAGAGCAAAAGACATAAGAAATAGGAGCAGGAGTAGGCCAATCGGCCCCTCGAGCCTGCTCCGCCATTCAATAAGATCATGGCTGATCTGATCCTAACCTCAAATCTAAATTCATGTCCAATTTCCTGCCCGCTCCCCGTAACCCCTAATTCCCTTTACTTCTAGGAAACTGTCTATTTCTGTTTTAAATTTATTTAATGATGTAGCTTCCACAGCTTCCTGGGGCAGCAAATTCCACAGACCTACTACCCTCTGAGTGAAGAAGTTTCTCCTCATCTCAGTTTTGAAAGAGCATCCCCTTATTCTAAGATTATGCCCCCTAGTTCTAGACAAGGCTGAAGCGTTTGCAACCATCTTCAGCCAGAAGTGCCGAGTGGATGATCCATCTCGGCCTCCTCCCGATATCCCCACCATCATAGAAGCCAGTCTTCAGCCAATTCGATTCACTCCACGTGATATCAAGAAACGGCTGAGTGCACTGGATACAGCAAAGGCTATGGGCCCCGACAACATCCCGGCTGTAGTGCTGAAGACTTGTGCTCCAGAACTAGCTGCGCCTCTAGCCAAGCTGTTCCAGTACAGCTACAATACTGGCATCTACCCGACAATGTGGAAAGTTGCCCAGGTATGTCCTGTCCACAAAATGCAGGACAAATCCAATCCGGCCAATTACTGCCCCATCAGTCTACTCTCAATCATCAGCAAAATGATGGAAGGTGTCGTCGACAGTGCTGTCAAGCGGCACTTACTTACCAATACCCTGCTCACCGATGCTCAGTTTGGGTTCTGCCAGGACCATTCGGCTCCAGACCTCATTACAGCCTTGGTCCAAACATGGACAAAAGAGCTGAATTCCAGTGGTGAGGTGAGAGTGACTGCCCTTGACATCAAGGCAGCATTTGACCGAGTGTGGCACCAAGGAGCCCTAGTAAAATTGAAGTCAATGGGAATCAGGGGGAAAAGTCCCCAGTGGCTGGAGTCATACCTAGCACAAAGGAAGATGGTAGTGGTTGTTGGAGGCCAATCGTCTCAGCCCCAGGACATTGCTGCAGGAGTTCCTCAGGACAGTGTCCTACACCCAATCATCTTCAGCTGCTTCATCAATGACCTTCCCTCCATCATAAGTTCAGAAATGGGGATGTTCGCTGATGATTGCACAGTGTTCAGTTCCATTCGCAATCCATCAGATAATGAAGCAGTCCGTGCCCGCATGCAGCAAGACCTGGACAACATCCAGGTTTGGGCTGATAAGTGGCAAGTAACATTCGCGCCAGACAAGTGCCAGGCAATGACCATCTCCAACGAGAGTGCAACCACCTCCCCTTGACATTCAACGGCATTACCATCGCCGAATCCCCCACCATCAACATCCTGGGGGTCACCATTGACCAGAAACTTAACTGAACCAGCCACATAAATACTGTGGCTACAAGAGCAGATCACAGGCTGGGTATTCTGTGGCGAGTGACTCACCTCCTGACTCCACAAAGCCTTTCCACCATCTACAAGGCACAAGTCAGGGGTGTGATGGAATACTCTCCACTTGTCTGGATGAGTGCAGCTCCAACAACACTCAAGAAGTTCGACACCATCCAGGACAAAGCAGCCCGCTTGATTAGCACCCTATCCACCACCCTAAACATTCACTCCCTTCACCACCGGCGCACCGCGGCTGCAGTGTGTACCATCCACAGGATGCACTGCAGAAACGCGCCAAGGCTTCTTCGACAGCACCTCCCAAACCCGTGACCTCTACCACCTAGAAGGACAAGGGCAGCAGGCACATGGGAACAACACCACCTGCACGTTCCCCTCCAAGTCACACACCATCCCGACTTGGAAATATATCGCTGTTCCTTCATCGTCGCTGGGTCAAAATCCTGGAACTCCCTTCCTAATAGCACTGTGGGAGAACCTTCACCACACGGACTGCAGCGGTTCAAGAAGGCGGCTCACCACCACCTTCTCAAGGACAATTAGGGATGGGCAATAAATGCTGGCCTCGCTAGCGACGCCCACATCCCATGAACGAATAAAAAAAAAATCCCATAAACAACAACTGGATGAATGGCCTGATGATCTGTTTTCGGTAGTGTTGGTTAAGTGAGAAATGCTGATCAGGAGACAAGATCTTTAATGACTATCTTAGCCCTAGAACAGGCAGACAGGACCTTAGTTTATTTCAATAAAGAGCACTTCTGATGATGCAACATTCTCCCTGTTCTACTCTGGAGGGCTAGCTTAGACTACAGTGGGACTTGAAGGCGAGACTCCCACCAATGTCGCCATACTGACAGCTACAAAAACAGACAAGACAACTGATGAAAGAACATCCTTCAACTATTTCAGAGAATAATTTAACCAAAAGTAAAAGAAATACTTTGGGAGTCGTAGCAATCCTCTTGTGTTTTGATAACCGCAGCACTACGCTAATTACCAGCCTACTTATCGGTGTTCCAATTAAGCTGGGCTTTTATTTAGATGGCTAAGGCTGCTGTTATATTGTACTAGGTCAGAGACCTGAAGCAACAGTGGTTCACAGCCCACCCCACCACATTTATAATGAAGGTTGCCTGTGGCTGCAAATCTGGGCTCCTGCAGCCCTAAGATAGCTATTCCCATTCACACCGCACACATTTGATCAAAGCTTTGCTTCTAAGCCATTAAGTTTCAAATGTTTTGAGAGTATAAGCAGCAGCTCAGGTCCAAAGACACCTTGAGCACTTTATAAACTGTCCTTATACTGCGCTGAACCCATACTCCTTGCAGGGACAAGCCTCAGCACGGCGAGACAGCCTTCCTAATGGGGGTGGGGGGGGGGGCTTCATAGAAATACACAGAAGTTACAACATAGAAACAGGCCATTCGGCCCACCCAGTCCATGACGGCATTTACTCCCCAGATGAGGAAATAGTTGTAATCACATTTACCACCCTGTTCCCATATCCCTTCATCCATCGGTCTAATCTAATCTTGAATGCTGACATAGTTTCTCCCTCAACCACCAGTCCTGGTAATGAAACCCACAGCCTCACGACTCTGTGTAAAGAAGTTTCTCCTGCTCTCTGTTCTAAATCTCATCTCACGTTCCTGATGCTAACAGATCCTTGCGTTTTTTGTCTTTACATCTCTACGGTCATGGGCCGTTTTTCGACAATAAAAGTGCAATATAAATGCAAGTTATTTTTCTAATTTAGGATTTATCCACCAATAAGGCAACAGCATCATGAACAGCCCTTTCCAAACCGCAAGCAGGAAAAACCAGCAAAGGACAATAAGTGCACTTAGGACCAAGTCAATTTGTCCACAAGCTGCAAGGTGGTAACCCCCTTACTGCTCAATCTTGTTCAGTGCCTCACACAGTAAACTATGCAGGCGTCTGTGTTGTTGACTTGTTCAAGTTCTGTGCCATTAACTTTTGTTTAGGTGGTGTTCAACATCAGCACTCAGACATAGCTAACCAAGCATTCAGGAAGTGAGTTTGAACATTCGGTCTGGTCTGAATCAATCAGCCAATAGGTTTATCACAAATATTTAATTCAGACCACAGACAGCACCAAATGCGTCTTCTTCACTAGCAATAAATAGGACTACACAGACTCTGTTTAAAAAAAAACTGCTTTAGCTGCAGAATAGGTGCACAGAATGCTGCTGTGGAAAATGCACGGGATTACCCCAAATTATTGACCCTACATTCTGTAATATCATCAACAGCAGCAATATAGAGCCTTTGCATAGAAAAATCATCCCAGCACGCTTCGCAAAGGCATGACGAAAAGGCATGTAAAGCCGAAGAAAATTAGGGGAAAAGACAGAAAACATAGTCATAGAGCTGGGTTTTATGGAGCATCTTAAGGGAGGTGGAGGGATTTAGGAATTCCAAAGAATGGGACGTAGGCGGCTAAAGGCAGAGGGAATAAACAAAAGGCCAGAACCAGGGGAATGAAGAGTTTCTCTGGTATGAATCAAAAACACAGAATCCTGGTCCAGTAAAGAACGCTCGGCAATTGTTTGACTTTGGCACTTCCCACCAAATAATCTACTATCCAATGTCACCTTGAGGTTACAGTGTTTTTAGGTGGGTAATCATTCCTTTCTTTATGTAAACAAAGTACACAACATTAAACTTCATCAATGGTTTTCAAACTTTTCTTTTTGGGAGACCACTGGAAATATAAAACACAATCGCAGGGACTCCGCAAACATACAAACTACACCAGTAGTGAGCACAGTCCTCTGCATTTGCACCACAGCTGCAGTGCTGCTGCATGGCTCTGCAACGAAACTGCAGTGTAAATCTGGAGTTAGGCCAGTCCTCTGGGTTGAAAGAACGAACTTGCACGTAGACGCTACATTTCACAAACCTCAGGACCCTCCCAAGTGCCTCGCAGCCAATGAAGTGCCGTCACTGTTGCGACGTAGGACAGCACGGAGGGTAGTTTGGGCACAGCAAGATCCCACAGGCAGCAATGAGACAAATGACCAGTTGATCTGATTTTAGTGGTGTTGGTTGAGGATGGAATATTGGCGGGACACCGGGGAGAACTTCCCTGTTTTTGGGTGCGGGGGAGGCCTGCCAGCGGAACGGGTTTGCACCAAATGTTCCAGGCACAATCAGGGCGATTTGTGGAGCCGGGTACAGCTCATCGTGCCCCGACCCTCCGTAGAAAATAATAGTGATTGACCCCATGATGGGCTCCCAGGTGCCCAAATTTAGAGGTTGAGCCGCTGTCCGAGAGGGGGGTTTAGGAGAGAGGGAGTCTGGGGGGGGGGTTTTAGGAGAGAGGGAGTCTGGGGCGGGGGGGGGGTTTAGGAGAGAGGGAGTCTGGGGGGGGGGGGGGGGGGGGTTTAGGAGAGAGGGAGTCTGGGGGGGGGTTTAGGAGAGAGGGAGTCTGGGGGGGGGGGGAAGGGGAGGGAGTCTGGGGGGGGGGGGGGGAAGGGGAGGGAGTCTGGGGGGGGGGGGTTTAGGAGAGAGGGAGTCTGGGGGGGGGGGAAGGGGAGGGAGTCTGGGGGGGGAAGGGGAGGGAGTCTGGGGGGGGGGAAGGGGAGGGAGTCTGGGGGGGGGGGAAGGGGAGGGAGTCTGGGGGGGGGGGAAGGGGAGGGAGTCTGGGGGGGGGGGAAGGGGAGGGAGTCTGGGGGGGGGGGGGGAAGGGGAGGGAGTCTGGGGGGGGGGGGGAAGGGGAGGGAGTCTGGGGGGGGGGGGGAAGGGGAGGGAGTCTGGGGGGGGGGGGGGGAAGGGGAGGGAGTCTGGGGGGGGGGGGGGGGAGGGGAGTCTGGGGGGGGGGGGGGGAGGGGAGTCTGGGGGGGGGGGGGGGGAGGGGGGTCTGGGGTGTCCAGTAGGAGGGTGCCATGTCCAGGGGTGGTGGTCCGATGTCAAGAAAGGGGGGGGGGGTGGTAGTGGTCCGGTAGGGGAGTCTGGTGTCCGGAGGGGTTGGTATCAGGTGGTGGGGGGGGGGGGGGGGGGAGGTTTGGTGTCCGGGGGGGGGCAGTCCTGTGTCCGGTGGAGTGAGGGGAGGTTGGTGTCCGGTGGAGTGAGGGGGAGTCCGGTGTACGGTGGAGTGAGGGGAGGTTGGTGTCCGGTGGGGGTGAGGGGGAGTCCGGTGGGGGAGTCCGGTGTCCGGGGAGGTTGGTGTCCGGTGGAGTGAGGGGAGGTTGGTGTCCGGTGGGGGTGAGGGGGAGTCCGGTGGGGGAGTCCGGTGTCCGGGGAGGTTGGTGTCCGGTGGAGTGAGGGGAGGTTGGTGTCCGGTGGGGGAGTCCAGTGTCCGGTGGGGGAGTCCGGGGAGGTTGGTGTCCGGTGGGGGAGTCCGGTGTCCGGGGAGGTTGGTGTCCGGTGTCCGGGGGCCTCCCCGGGGGGGGGGGGGGAGGGGGGGTCGGTGACCGTTGGCCGCCCCGCGCTGACCTCCCACCCCGCGAGCCGCTCCCTGCACCGCGGCCCCGGAGACCCCGTGTGGCGCCATCTTCACCTCACCCCGCCCCCTCAGCGGCGCCATTTAACGCCGGCTTCCCGCCGCTTACACCGGGGGCCTCGGCACCTCCCTCCCCGCCTATACCTCCCCCTCCCCGGGACCCTTTAATCCTCCGGCCTCTCTCACCTCATCTGACGGCCGCTTCCATCAACTTCCCGATGGTCCCTGCGCGGAAACGGAAGCACCGCGAGAATACCAATCGGGAGCGCGCCCTGCCCGGCCGGGCGGCGCAGCTGTTCCGCGCCTGCGTGTGGCCGAGACACTGAGGCGGGTTTGGCCTCCGGCCACAGGTGGCGCTGTGGGCAGCTGAGCAGTGTTAGTAATTGGAGCGCAAGACTGGAGCCTTGGGAACTGGGTGTGAGCGTTTCAGGCAAAGTTCCCCCAATCCACAGCTAGAATTGCTCTCAAAAGCAAAATACCGCGGGTGCTGGAAATCTGAAATAAAAACAGAAAATGTTGGAAGGACTCAGTGAGTCTATACGATTCTATCAGTGCTGCAAAGTGGGTTTAAGCTGAATAGCTCTTTTTTCGGCCGGCACGGACACGATGGGCTGAATGGCCTCCTTCTGTGCCGTAACGTTATGTGATTTTATGTCAGGCAGCATCTGTGGAGAAAGAAACAGAGTTAACGCTTCAGGTTGATGACCCGTCAGCAGAACTGGACGAAGTTGAGGATTAAACAGAATTGTTCTCCCAAGAACAGAGATGGTTAACTGGAGATTTGCATTGAACTATATAGAATTTTACAGCACAGAAACAGGCCATTCGGCCCAACTGGTCTATGCCAGTGTTTATGCTCCACATGAGCCTCCACCCTCCCTACTTAATCTCACCCTATCAACATATCCTTCTATTCCTTTGTCCCTCATGTGTTTATCTAACTTCCCCTTAAATGTATCTATACTATTTGCCTCAACTACTCCTTGTGGTAGCAAGTTCCACTTTCTGATCACCCACTTAGTAAAGAGAGTTTTAATACAGGTGTTCAAAATTAAGGGTTTTGATATTGTAAATAAAAAGAAACTGTTTCCAGTGGCAGGAGGGTCTGTAACCAGAGGACACAGACTTAAGGTAATTGGCAAAAGAAGCAGAGGGGAGATGAGGAGAATTTTTTTAATGCAGCAAGTTGTTATGATCTAGAATGCACTGCCTGAAAGAGTGGTGGAAGCAGATTTCACTTTCAAAAGGGAATTGGATAAATACTTGAAAAGGAAAAATATGCAGGGCTTTGGGGAAAGAGCAGGGGAGTGGGACTAATTGGATAGCTCTTTCAAAGAGCCAGCACAGGCACGATGGGCTGACTGGCCTCCTTCTGTGCTGTAACTTTCTACGATACAGAAGGTATACAGCAAATTTAGAATTGCAAACACTCTTTCTAAATACTACCACACCCTTCCTGTTCCCACTGGTATCTGCATTTCTACTAAGGTTGCCAACTCTGGTTGGATGTATTTTTGGAGGGTTGATGACCTGATATTTGATCACATAATGCTTGGGATGGCGAGTAAGGAGAGTTATAGACCGAAACCTTAGGACCTAGAGTTTAGAAGAAGGAAGCAACAAATACTGGAGCAAGAACAGGAGCCTGAAGATCACCCATTTGCAAAAGGTTCAGGAATCAAAGTATTATTCTGTACCAGTAAATACCAGCACTTGTCACAGCAAATCACCAAACCTAGAGTCTGAGCAGTTAAGGCTAATAATCCATTGATATATTAAAGTTTCACTTCACAATATCTTGTTCTAGCTGAATAGGGTAGCACCAGAGTCATGAGGACAAAAGTTCAATGTATTTTTCAGAATTTTTTCATATAAGCGGCTCTACTTTTCGAAATATTCTGGTTTCAGGGTAACACTCTCGCCTCTGAGTCAGAAGGTTGTGAGTTCAAGTCCCACTCCAGGGACTTGAGCTCATAGTCTAAGCTGACACTCCAGTGCAGTGCCGAGGGAGTGCTGGACTGTCAGAGGTGCCGTCTTTCGAATGAGTCGTTAAATCGAACCCCCGTCTGCCCTCTCAGATGGACGTAAAAGATCCCACAGCACTATTTCGAAGAAGAGCAGGGGAGTTCTCCCTGGTGTCCTGGCCAATTGTCATCCCTCAACCAACATCACTAAAACAGATAATCTGGTCATTATCACATTGCTGTTTGTGGGATCTTGCAGTGTGCAAATTGGTTGCCGCAGTTCCCACATTACAAGAGTGACTACACTTCAAAAGTACTTCATTGTCTGTAAAGCCCTTTGGGACGTATAATATAAGTGATATATATATGAAAATCTTTCTTTCTTTTGAGAAAGGTTCTCTAACTTGGGGCCTCAATATCTCTGAGCGAATCACTGACAAAATCCCTGAAGACTTTCCTCCCTCCCCACAACTGGTAACTGGGGGAATTCTGAGCAGCGATCATGCCTGTGGCTAGGACTAAGTCTTCCTGCGTGGACTGCCTTCCATAAGAATTCCATTCATGCACATCGGAACTTAATCCTCAATACTGTTCAGAGGACATAACCAAAGTACCTACACTCAGGGCGTCCCGAGGAATTTCACCGCCAATTAGTTAATTCTGAAGTGTAGTCACGTCCTGTGTGACTATGACCATGGTGCACTCTCCCTCCCCATCCTCCTCAGCCTCTCTGCAACCTTTGACACAGTCGACCAAACCATCCTCTTCCAAAGCCTCTCCTCTGTTACCCGGCCCAGTGGGACTGCTCGCACTTGGTTCCACTATTACTTATCCAATCGTAGCCACAACATCTCCAGCAGTGACTTCTCTTACTGGCCCCGTACCGTTAGGTCCGGAGTCCCCCAGGAATCGATTCTCCGCTCCCCCCTCGACATGCAGCCCTTTGACGACATAATTGGCAGACATGGGGTCAACTTCCACATGTACACTGACGACACCCTGCTCTAGCTCGCCACCACCTCTCTCGACATCTCCATTGCCTCTGTTTGTCAGGCTGCTTCTCCAACATCTACTTTTGGAAGAGTCGTAATTTCCTTCAGATAAACATTGGGAGCACTGAAACCAAAGGTGGAGGTCCCTGGGAGTGTGTCAATATTTGGAGGGAGTCCCAGGGAGTGTGTCAATATTTGGAGGGAGTCCCTGGGAGTGTGTCAATATTTGGAGGGAGTCCCTGGGAGTGCGTCAATATTTGAAGGGAGTCCCTGGGAGTGTGTCAATATTTGGAGGGAGTCCCTGGGAGTGTGTCAATATTTGGAGGGAGTCCCTGGGAGTGTGTCAATATTTGGAGGGAGTCCCTGGGAGTGTGTCAATATTTGGAGGGAGACTCTGGGAGTGTGTCAATATTTGGAGGGAGACTCTGGGAGTGTGTCAATATTTGGAGGGAGACTCTGAGAGTGTGTCAATATTTGGAGGGAGACTCTGAGAGTGTGTCAATATTTGGAGGCGGTCCCAGGGAGTGTGTCAATATTTGGAGGGAGACTCTGAGAGTGTGTCACTATTTGGAGGCGGTCCCTGGGAGTGTGTCAGTATTTGGAGGGAGACTCTGGGAGTGTGTCAATATTTGGAGGAAGACTCTGGGAGTGTGTAAATTTTTGGAGGGAGCCCCTGGGAGTGTGTCAATATTTGGAGGGAGACTCTGGGAGTGTCAGTATTTGGAGGGAGTCCCTGGGAGTGTGTCAATATTTGGAGGGAGACTCTGGGAGTGTGTCAATATTTGGAGGGAGACTCTGGGAGTGTGTCAATATTTGGAGGGAGACTCTGGGAGTTTGTCAATATTTGGAGGCGGTCCCTGGGAGTGTGTCAATATTTGGAGGTAGACTCTGGGAGTGTGTCAATTTTTGGAGGGAGTCTCTGGGAGTGTGTCAATATCTGGAGGGAGTCCCTGGGAGTGTGTTAATTTTTGGAGGGAGTCCCTGGGAGTGTGTCAATATTTGGAGGGAGACTCTGGGAGTGTGTCAATTTTTGGAGGGAGTACATGGGAGTGTGTCAATATTTGGAGGGAGTCTGTGGGAGTGTGTCAATATTTGGAGGGAGTCCCTGGGAGTGTGTCAATATTTGGAGGGAGACTCTGGGAGTGTGTCAATATTTGGAGGGAGACACTGGGAGTGTGTCAATATTTGGAGGGAGACTCTGGGAGTGTGTCAATATTTGGAGGGAGACTCTGGGAGTGTGTCAATATTTGGAGGGAGACTCTGGGAGTGTGTCAATATTTGGAGGGAGACTCTGGGAGTTTGTCAATATTTGGAGGCGGTCCCTGGGAGTGTGTCAATATTTGGAGGTAGACTCTGGGAGTGTGTTAGTATTTGGTGGGAGACTCTGGGACTGTGTCAATATTTGGAGGTAGCCCCTGGGAGTGTGTCAATATTTGGAGGGAGACTCTGGGAGTGTGTCAAGTTTTGGAGGGAGCCCCTGGGAGTGTGTCAATATTTGGAGGGAAACTCTGGGAGTGTGTCAAGTTTTGGAGGGAGTCCCTGGGACTGTGTCAATATTTGGAGGGAGTCCCTGGGAGTGTGTCAATATTTGGTGGGAGTCCCTGGGAGTGTGTCAATATTTGGAGGGAGACTCTGGGAGTGTGTCAATATTTGGAGGGAGTCCCTGGGAGTGTGTCAATATTTGGAGGGAGACTTTGGGAGTTTGTCAAGTTTTGGAGGGAGTCCCTGGGACTGTGTCAATATTTGGAGGGAGACTCTGGGAGTGTGTCAATATTTGGAGGGAGACTCTGGGAGTGTGTCAATATTTGGAGGGAGACTCTGGGAGTGTGTCAAGTTTTGGAGGGAGCCCCTGGGAGTGTGTCAATATTTGGAGGGAGTCCCTGGGAGTGTGTCAATATTTGGAGGGTGACTCTGGGAGTGTGTCAATATTTGGAGGGAGACTCTGGGAGTGTGTCAATATTTGGAGGGTGACTCTGGGAGTGTGTCAATATTTGGAGGGAGACTCTGGGAGTGTGTCAATATTTGGAGGGAGTCCCTGGGAGTGTGTCAATATTTGGAGGGAGACTCTGGGAGTGTGTCAATATTTGGAGGGAGCCCCTGGGAGTGTGTCAATATTTGGAGGGAGACTTTGGGAGTGTGTCAAGTTTTGGAGGGAGTCCCTGGGACTGTGTCAATATTTGGAGGGAGACTCTGGGAGTGTGTCAATATTTGGAGGGAGACTCTGGGAGTGTGTCAATATTTGGAGGGAGTCCCTGGGACTGTGTCAATATTTGGAGGGAGTCCCTGGGAGTGTGTCAATATTTGGAGGGAGTCCCTGGGAGTGTGTCAATATTTGGAGGGAGATTCTGGGAGTGTGTCAATATTTGGAGGGAGACTCTGGGAGTGTGTCAATATTTGGAGGGAGATTCTGGGAGTGTGTCAATATTTGGAGGGAGACTCTGAGAGTGTGTCAATATTTGGAGGGAGACTCTGAGAGTGTGTCAATATTTGGAGGGAGACTCTGAGAGTGTGTCAATATTTGGAGGCGGTCCCTGGGAGTGTGTCAATATTTGGAGGGAGACTCTGAGAGTGTGTCAATATTTGGAGGGAGACTCTGGGAGTGTGTCAATATTTGGAGGGAGACTCTGGGAGTTTGTCAATATTTGGAGGCGGTCCCTGGGAGTGTGTCAATATTTGGAGGTAGACTCTGGGAGTGTGTCAATTTTTGGAGGGAGTCTCTGGGAGTGTGTCGATATCTGGAGGGAGTCCCTGGGAGTGTGTTAATTTTTGGAGGGAGTCCCTGGGAGTGTGTTAGTATTTGGAGGGAGACTCTGGGAGTGTGTCAATATTTGGAGGGAGACTCTGGGAGTGTGTCAATTTTTGGAGGGAGTCCATGGGAGTGTGTCAATATTTGGAGGGAGACTCTGGGAGTGTGTCAATATTTGGAGGGAGTCCCTGAGAGTGTGTCAATATTTGGAGGGAGACTCTGGGAGTGTGTCAATATTTGGAGGGAGACTCTGGGAGTGTGTCAATATTTGGAGGGAGACTCTGGGAGTGTGTCAATATTTGGAGGGAGACTCTGGGAGTGTGTCAATATTTGGAGGGAGACTCTGGGAGTGTGTCAATATTTGGAGGGAGACTCTGGGAGTGTGTCAATATTTGGAGGGAGACTCTGGGAGTTTGTCAATATTTGGAGGCGGTCCCTGGGAGTGTGTCAATATTTGGAGGGAGTCCCTGGGAGTGTGTTAGTATTTGGAGGGAGACTCTGGGAGTGTGTCAATATTTGGAGGGAGACTCTGGGAGTGTGTCAATTTTTGGAGGGAGTCCATGGGAGTGTGTCAATATTTGGAGGGAGACTCTGGGAGTGTGTCAATATTTGGAGGGAGTCCCTGGGAGTGTGTCAATATTTGGAGGGAGACTCTGGGAGTGTGTCAATATTTGGAGGGAGACTCTGGGAGTGTGTCAATATTTGGAGGGAGACTCTGGGAGTGTGTCAATATTTGGAGGGAGACTCTGAGAGTGTGTCACTATTTGGAGGCGGTCCCTGGGAGTGTGTCAGTATTTGGAGGGAGACTCTGGGAGTGTGTCAATATTTGGAGGAAGACTCTGGGAGTGTGTCAATTTTTGGAGGGAGCCCCTGGGAGTGTGTTAATATTTGGAGGGAGACTCTGGGAGTGTCAGTATTTGGAGGGAGTCCCTGGGAGTGTGTCAATATTTGGAGGGAGACACTGGGAGTGTGTCAATATTTGGAGGGAGACTCTGGGAGTGTGTCAATATTTGGAGGGAGACTCTGGGAGTTTGTCAATATTTGGAGGCGGTCCCTGGGAGTGTGTCAATATTTGGAGGTAGACTCTGGGAGTGTGTCAATTTTTGGAGGGAGTCTCTGGGAGTGTGTCAATATCTGGAGGGAGTCCCTGGGAGTGTGTTAATTTTTGGAGGGAGTCCCTGGGAGTGTGTCAATATTTGGAGGGAGACTCTGGGAGTGTGTCAATTTTTGGAGGGAGTCCATGGGAGTGTGTCAATATTTGGAGGGAGTCCGTGGGAGTGTGTCAATATTTGGAGGGAGTCCCTGGGAGTGTGTCAATATTTGGAGGGAGTCTCTGGGAGTGTGTCAATATTTGGAGGGAGACTCTGGGAGTTTGTCAATATTTGGAGGGAGACTCTGGGAGTGTGTCAATATTTGGAGGGAGACTCTGGGAGTGTGTCAATATTTGGAGGGAGACTCTGGGAGTGTGTCAATATTTGGAGGGAGTCCCTGGGAGTGTGTCAATATTTGGAGGGAGACTCTGGGAGTGTGTCAATATTTGGAGGGAGACTCTGGGAGTGTGTCAATATTTGGAGGGAGACTCTGGGAGTGTGTCAATATTTGGAGGGAGACTCTGGGAGTGTGTCAATATTTGGAGGGAGACTCTGGGAGTGTGTCAATATTTGGAGGGAGACTCTGGGAGTTTGTCAATATTTGGAGGCGGTCCCTGGGAGTGTGTCAATATTTGCAGGTAGACTCTGGGAGTGTGTTAGTATTTGGTGGGAGACTCTGGGACTGTGTCAATATTTGGAGGGAGCCCCTGGGAGTGTGTCAATATTTGGAGGGAGACTCTGGGAGTGTGTCAATATTTGGAGGGAGACTCTGGGAGTGTGTCAAGTTTTGGAGGGAGCCCCTGGGAGTGTGTCAATATTTGGAGGGAGTCCCTGGGAGTGTGTCAATATTTGGAGGGTGACTCTGGGAGTGTGTCAATATTTGGAGGGAGACTCTGGGAGTGTGTCAATATTTGGAGGGTGACTCTGCGAGTGTGTCAATATTTGGAGGGAGACTCTGGGAGTGTGTCAATATTTGGAGGGAATCCCTGGGAGTGTGTCAATATTTGGAGGGAGACTCTGGGAGTGTGTCAATATTTGGAGGGAGCCCCTGGGAGTGTGTCAATATTTGGAGGGAGACTTTGGGAGTGTGTCAAGTTTGAGAGGGAGTCCCTGGGACTGTGTCAATATTTGGAGGGAGACTCTGGGAGTGTGTCAATATTTGGAGGGAGACTCTGGGAGTGTGTCAATATTTGGAGGGAGTCCCTGGGACTGTGTCAATATTTGGAGGGAGTCCCTGGGAGTGTGTCAATATTTGGAAGGAGTCCCTGGGAGTGTGTCAATATTTGGAGGGAGATTCTGGGAGTGTGTCAATATTTGGAGGGAGACTCTGGGAGTGTGTCAATATTTGGAGGGAGACTCTGAGAGTGTGTCAATATTTGGAGGGAGACTCTGAGAGTGTGTCAATATTTGGAGGGAGACTCTGAGAGTGTGTCAATATTTGGAGGCGGTCCCTGGGAGTGTGTCAATATTTGGAGGGAGACTCTGAGAGTGTGTCAATATTTGGAGGGAGACTGTGGGAGTGTGTCAATATTTGGAGGGAGACTCTGGGAGTGTGTCAATATTTGGAGGGAGACTCTGGGAGTTTGTCAATATTTGGAGGCGGTCCCTGGGAGTGTGTCAATATTTGGAGGTAGAATCTGGGAGTGTGTCAATTTTTGGAGGGAGTCTCTGGGAGTGTGTCAATATCTGGAGGGAGTCCCTGGGAGTGTGTTAATTTTTGGAGGGAGTCCCTGGGAGTGTGTTAGTATTTGGAGGGAGACTCTGGGAGTCTGTCAATATTTGGAGGGAGACTCTGGGAGTGTGTCAATTTTTGGAGGGAGTCCATGGGAGTGTGTCAATATTTGGAGGGAGACTCTGGGAGTGTGTCAATATTTGGAGGGAGTCCCTGGGAGTGTGTCAATATTTGGAGGGAGACTCTGGGAGTGTGTCAATATTTGGAGGGAGACTCTGGGAGTGTGTCAATATTTGGAGGGAGACTCTGGGAGTGTGTCAATATTTGGAGGGAGACTCTGGGAGTGTGTCAATATTTGGAGGGAGACTCTGGGAGTGTGTCAATATTTGGAGGGAGACTCTGGGAGTTTGTCAATATTTGGAGGCGGTCCCTGGGAGTGTGTCAATATTTGGAGGTAGACTCTGGGAGTGTGTCAATTTTTGGAGGGAGTCTCTGGGAGTGTGTCAATATCTGGAGGGAGTCCCTGGGAGTGTGTTAATTTTTGGAGGGAGTCCCTGGGAGTGTGTTCGTATTTGGAGGGAGACTCTGGGAGTGTGTCAATATTTGGAGGGAGACTCTGGGAGTGTGTCAATTTTTGGAGGGAGTCCATGGGAGTGTGTCAATATTTGGAGGGAGACTCTGGGAGTGTGTCAATATTTGGAGGGAGTCCCTGGGAGTGTGTCAATATTTGGAGGGAGACTCTGGGAGTGTGTCAATATTTGGAGGGAGCCCCTGGGAGTGTGTCAATATTTGGAGGGAGACTTTGGGAGTGTGTCAAGTTTTGGAGGGAGTCCCTGGGACTGTGTCAATATTTGGAGGGAGACTCTGGGAGTGTGTCAATATTTGGAGGGAGACTCTGGGAGTGTGTCAATATTTGGAGGGAGTCCCTGGGACTGTGTCAATATTTGGAGGGAGTCCCTGGGAGTGTGTCAATATTTGGAGGGAGTCCCTGGGAGTGTGTCAATATTTGGAGGGAGATTCTGGGAGTGTGTCAATATTTGGAGGGAGACTCTGGGAGTGTGTCAATATTTGGAGGGAGACTCTGGGAGTGTGTCAATATTTGGAGGGAGACTCTGAGAGTGTGTCAATATTTGGAGGGAGACTCTGAGAGTGTGTCAATATTTGGAGGGAGACTCTGAGAGTGTGTCAATATTTGGAGGCGGTCCCTGGGAGTGTGTCAATATTTGGAGGGAGACTCTGAGAGTGTGTCAATATTTGGAGGGAGACTCTGGGAGTGTGTCAATATTTGGAGGGAGACTCTGGGAGTGTGTCAATATTTGGAGGGAGACTCTGGGAGTTTGTCAATATTTGGAGGCGGTCCCTGGGAGTGTGTCAATATTTGGAGGTAGACTCTGGGAGTGTGTCAATTTTTGGAGGGAGTCTCTGGGAGTGTGTCAATATCTGGAGGGAGTCCCTGGGAGTGTTTTAATTTTTGGAGGGAGTCCCTGGGAGTGTGTTAGTATTTGGAGGGAGACTCTGGGAGTGTGTCAATATTTGGAGGGAGACTCTTGGAGTGTATCAATTTTTGGAGGGAGTCCATGGGAGTGTGTCAATATTTGGAGGGAGACTCTGGAAGTGTGTCAATATTTGGAGGGAGTCCCTGGGAGTGTGTCAATATTTGGAGGGAGACTCTGGGAGTGTGTCAATATTTGGAGGGAGACTCTGGGAGTGTGTCAATATTTGGAGGGAGACTCTGGGAGTGTGTCAATATTTGGAGGGAGACTCTGGGAGTGTGTCAATATTTGGAGGGAGACTCTGGGAGTGTGTCAATATTTGGAGGGAGACTCTGGGAGTTTGTCAATATTTGGAGGCGGTCCCTGGGAGTGTGTCAATATTTGGAGGTAGACTCTGGGAGTGTGTCAATTTTTGGAGGGAGTCTCTGGGAGTGTGTCAATATCTGGAGGGAGTCCCTGGGAGTGTGTTAATTTTTGGAGGGAGTCCCTGGGAGTGTGTTAGTATTTGGAGGGAGACTCTGGGAGTGTGTCAATATTTGGAGGGAGACTCTGGGAGTGTGTCAATTTTTGGAGGGAGTCCATGGGAGTGTGTCAATATTTGGAGGGAGACTCTGGGAGTGTGTCAATATTTGGAGGGAGTCCCTGGGAGTGTGTCAATATTTGGAGGGAGACTCTGGGAGTGTGTCAATATTTGGAGGGAGACTCTGGGAGTGTGTCAATATTTGGAGGGAGACTCTGGGAGTGTGTCAATATTTGGAGGGAGACTCTGGGAGTGTGTCAATATTTGGAGGGAGACTCTGGGAGTGTGTCAATATTTGGAGGGAGACTCTGGGAGTTTGTCAATATTTGGAGGCGGTCCCTGGGAGTGTGTCAATATTTGGAGGTAGACTCTGGGAGTGTGTTAGTATTTGGTGGGAGACTCTGGGACTGTGTCAATATTTGGAGGGAGACTCTGGGAGTGTGTCAATATTTGGAGGGAGACTCTGGGAGTGTGTCAAGTTTTGGAGGGAGCCCCTGGGAGTGTGTCAATATTTGGAGGGAAACTCTGGGAGTGTGTCAAGTTTTGGAGGGAGTCCCTGGGACTGTGTCAATATTTGGAGGGAGTCCCTGGGAGTGTGTCAATATTTGGAGGGAATCCCTGGGAGTGTGTCAATATTTGGAGGGAGACTCTGGGAGTGTGTCAATATTTGGAGGGAGTCCCTGGGAGTGTGTCAATATTTGGAGGGAGACTTTGGGAGTGTGTCAAGTTTTGGAGGGAGTCCCTGGGACTGTGTCAATATTTGGAGGGAGACTCTGGGAGTGTGTCAATATTTGGAGGGAGACTCTGGGAGTGTGTCAATATTTGGAGGGAGACTCTGGGAGTGTGTCAAGTTTTGGAGGGAGCCCCTGGGAGTGTGTCAATATTTGGAGGGAGTCCCTGGGAGTGTGCCAATATTTGGAGGGTGACTCCGGGAGTCTGTCAATATTTTAAAGGAAAATACATTCAAACAAAATATTGCAGGGCTATGGGGAAAGAGTGGGATGGGACTAATTGGACAGCTCTTTCAAAGTGCCAGCAGATACAAGATGGGCAGAATGGCCTCCGTCTGTGCTGTAAAACTCTATGGTTCTATGATTTGCGAGGGGGCCAGAAAAGTTGTGCAGAAAAGTTTAAAAGCCTCCGATGTCAGGCGCCTCATTTACCACAAGGAGGCAGCAAATGGGAGCGTTAATCCAAACCCGCATTAAAAGATAAAATATCCGCCACAGACTGGGTGGGAAATTCGCAGGTGATCAATCTCATTACTGTGTTCATCCTCGATGTTGCCTTTTACCGTCACATTGCGCCATTTCATGACCACAGGATTGCTGTTAGCTATTTTGTATCGGGAAAGCTTTGCCGTTTTTGACTATATCATTCAGAAAAAAAGATCTACCAGGTTATTGTCGGACATATCTCGGTAAAATAGCTAAACGGACAACCAATAATTCCTTCCTCTCCATTGTATTTCTATTCACTAACTTCCAAACCTCAGAGAATCGTAAAATATCCACAAAAAATCAAATCAAATCTGCATTATCAAATTAATCTTGAATTTTTAATTCCAGTAAGTTACAGAATGGCTGAAATGTTAAAAAAAGAAACTTGGGAAATGTTACTTCGAATAATTTCCTGTGCGATGAGATACTTTTTATTTAAACGCTTTTGAAATGTAACACATATCAAATCTAATATAGAATTTCAATGCATTTACCGGCCAAATTATCACAGGCTGTACATTCTGGAAATAAATGTTTTTTTTTTGCAATATAAAACATTGCATGAAACAAGGGGTTAGAATGACTATGGAGCACCACTGTGAAATAATTCAATGTTACGAGAACCTCTGGGATGTGTCTGGGAGATCGATGACGTGTTCCATGAATGCAACTTCTTAAAAGATTCATGCACGTTACACTTAAAGGGGTGTGGGTTTTTCAATGCGCTTCCATCCTCACTATCAATTACACACACACACACTCACAAAATAAGGCAAGGTTGCTAACATTAGATTGCAGCCTGCGTCATTCAGCTCGACTAAAATGCTGTCAATTTTTAATAAACTTTCCCCCCGTTTTTCTCTCTCTCTCTCTCTCTCCAGCCTCTTGTGTTATGACAAGGGATTGGGAGCCATTCGAGGTGGGAACAGCTCCTCAGTCACTGTGCAGTGGGTGCAAGATCTCTCGGATTAGGTGCTGACATTTCTTTGATCCCTTGGATTTTTTGGGGGGGATGAAAATCCATTGACCCGAGAGCAGGGACATATATCCACAAGGAGCAGCAGGGACATCCATGGATGATATAGAGCGCACGTGTTCTGCTCTCTAGGTCAGTTTCATCGCCAGAAATTCCCTGGGATTCTTGCTCCGTCTTCCTTCCTTCTCCCAACTTCTCGCAGCAACTGGTTGGAAAAGAGAGAGAAGGGAAAGGAAAAAAACCCCCCCCAGCTATCTCAATAAAGACCGGATCACAGACTGCTTTTCTTTCAGTAACCATGAGAAGCAAAACGAGGACCGTGCTGTCCCTGGTCTAAGAGTACTGATATACAATAAGGAATAGTTGGGAAGAAGAGGGAATCTCCCCATCTCCAGCAAAAGATGCCTTTCGAAGGGTTTGCAAGTCTGAGGGACAAGATCTTCAAACCGGTCAAGGAGGAGGCCAAGTACACGGTGGGGGATTCGCTGGGTCACCTTCGAAGGTACAGAGAGAGAAAAAAAATACAAACTTTATAGTGCTGGAAGTTTTTGGAGCGACACTGTAATATAAAGCCAGCAACCTCCAGTGTCTAATCCGTGCATAGAACTCATAATTCATGAATGAATGACGATATTGTGTGTTTATTATAGAGATTGCAGTAAGGAGATGATATAATGATGTAGAATTATCAAGGAGACTCGGCAGGTTCATGATCTGAAGGCGAATATTCATCAAAATCAACAAAATTCTTTAAAGAAATATTGAGACACAAATGCAGAATTTCGCACAGTTAACTCCCATCTGTCTGAAGCACGTTTTAACTGCGTGTAGGGTTTAAAAGATTTATATACAACACCCTGTTATTTAGCAATTTCTATCAAAAGCCACGAATGAAACCTTTCCACAAATTTTATTTTTTTGCGTTTTAAAGAAAATAAATAAACCTGGTCATTGCCCTGAGTTTATTTATTTCAAACAAGAACTAAATAATTTGATGCCGTTTGATTTCAGGCATTTAACTTGGTTTAGATTTTTTTTAGTTACGAGAAATAATTAAGAAGTCACCAGCCTGTTTGGTTATACAGAGACTTTGATATCTTCAGTTAAATGTAATGGCTGCACTGTGTTACACGTTAGATGCCGGGACTGATACAATTATATATATATGGATAAATTTGGATAGATTTGCAAGAGTTCTACAGTTCTGACAGTTAAATAGACACAACCACCCATTCTCGCAATATGAACTGGAGCAATGATTTATATTCCATTTAACATGCATCTCACTTTCATAATGTCTGCAAAGTACCTTCTTATTAAAAAGTCTCCCAAGTAATATTACGAGAAAAAAGCACTTTAATTAAGATGCTGTAAAGAATATTAACCATCCCATTATAACTGAATTTGTTCGTACACATCTATGTTGATGGTGTCTACAATATGTATCGTTTAACTGGGATGTTTCGATAGTGCTTTGGCTTTATTTGAAAGAAACAGAGAGAGAGAGAGTCTCTCCATCACACACGATCTAATTCATTCTCAGGGATCAGGAATCATACACTGGAAAAATCAACTACATTTAAGACTCCTATCCACCGTCAGTAATTATAAATCAATTACCGTTGCCATGTAAATAGATATAAATGAACAAAATTGTATTTCAGTGTACTTTATAATGGAATAGCCATCACAAGCTTTTAAATATAGAGGGGAACCTTCATTTGCAATCATTTACCGGGAATTTATGTCATGACAGTGATGTCAAACTATAGTTTATAGCCATCATCGCATTATCAGTCTCTCCCGAGAGTTTATTACTTACAGAGGAATCATCAATCACAGTCAATGTTGCTTCTATGTCCATCACACATTTATTTATATTAACATCACGCAGCTTTATGCGATGAGAAGAGAAATGTAAAGAGATCCTTTATGGTTTATGAATTAGTGATAAACGCATTCATAAATTTGAGGTGGTTGTTTGCTTATTTTAAAATGTGCCCTGTAATTCAATTTTTTTTGACTGTTGTAACTAGCAGCTGTGCTGATTATATTTCTGAGAGTTCTAGTGAGGAGTCCTCCATTCTAACCCATAAATGCTGCCCGTATTCTAACTCACACCAAGTCCCGTTCACCCATCACCCCCTGTGCTCGCTGACCCACATTGGCTCCCGGTCCAGCAACGCCTCGATTTTAAAATTCTCATCCTTGTTTTCAAATCCCTCCATGGCCTCGGCCCCTCCCTATCTCTGTAACCTCCTCCAGCCCTACCACCCTCCCAGATCTCTGCATTCCTCCAATTCTGGCCTCTCGTGTAAGCAGATTTCCATTGCTCCACCATTGGCGGCCGTGCCTTCAGCTGCCTGGGCCCTGAGCTCTGGAATTCCCTCCCCAAACCTCTCCACCTCTCTCTCCTCCTTTAAGGTGCTCCTTAAAACCCACCTCTTTGACCAAGCTTTTGGTCACCTGTCCTAATATCTCCTTATGTGGCTCGGTGTCAAATTTTGTCTGATAATCGCTCCTGTGAAATGCCTTGGGACGTTTTATTACATTAAAGGTGCTATATAAATGCAAGCTGTTGTTGTTGATGATGACGTATAGGCTGGAGTGTCAGTGACAGAGATATGTTGGAATAAAGCTGGAGCAATTGCTCAATGCTATCCAAACCTGGGGATGTGATACAATCTTGAAACCTACTCCTACCTGTGTTATTTATAATTTATACGTGTTTTTGGTGTCAGCTGTGACTCAGTGGGCAGCACTCTAGCCTCTGAATCAGAAGGTCATGGGTTCAAGTCCTACATCCAGGGACCTATGTTCATAATCCAGGCTGACACTCCCAGTGCAGTACCGAGGGAGTGCTGCACTGTCGGAGGTGCTGTTTTTTGGATGAGACATTAAACCGAGGCTCCGTCTACCCTCTCAGGTGGATGTAAAAGATCCCATGGCTCTATTTTGAAGAAGAGCAGGGGAGTTCTCCCCTGTGTCCTGGGCCAATATTCATCCCTCAACCAGTGTCACTAAAGCATATTACCTGGTCATTTATTTCATTGCTGTTTGTGGGATCTTGCTGTGCACAAATTGGCTGCCACGTTTCCTACATTACAACAGTGACTACACTTCAGAAAGTATTTGTTTGGCTGTAAAGCGCTTTGGGATGTCCTGAGGTCGTGAAAAGAGCTCTATAAATGCAAATCTTTCTATCTTTTGTTCACGAGAGGCATTCTAATTCCATTTTTGGAAAGCTAAGTACCATGATGGACCATGACAGATCACAGAGTCCCCAGGATTAAGTCTTGTGATTTGAACTGAAGTACTAAACAGCGGGGGACTGGGGTCACAGTGGTTAAGCACACTGCCCTTCACCTCTCGGATCTGGGCTTCTATACAACCCAGGCCGCAGCAGCTGGAGGTTCCTCTTTCTTCTGGCTAAGTGACTCCTGTACGTCTCAACCTAGGTCCTCGTAGTTACAGACCCAGCACACAGAAATGGTAATAACTCATCACAAACACCACTCAATAAGGAGAAACTGTTTCCACTGGCAGGAGGGTCAGTAACCAGAGGACACAGATTTAAGGTAATTGGCAAAAGAAACAGAAGGAAGATGAGGAGAATTTTCTTTACGCAGCGAGTTGTTATGATCTGGAATGCGCTGCCTGAAAGGGCGGTGGAAGCAGATTCAATAATAACTTTCAAAAGGGAATTGGATAAATACTTGAAAACAACAAATTTGCAGGGCTGTGGGGAAAGAGTGGGGGAATGGGACTAATGGGATAGCTCTTCCAAAGAGCCGGCACAGGCACGATGGGCCAAATGGCCTCCTTCTGTGTTGTAAGATTCTATGGTTCCGTGATTCTAGTCTATGAATTGGCATTAAAATGTCAATCTCACTTAGAGAGAGTAGAATCACTGCATGTAAAGAGGCCATTCATTACATCAAGCCTGCGTTGATACTAGCTTTTCAGCTCTTAATCCCATTTGCCTGCACTTTCCCCGTATCCTGTTATATTCTTCTTTTTCAAATACTTGTCCAATTCTTTTTTAAATGATGTTGTAATCTCTGCCTCAGTAGCCCCTTATGGTAAAGCATTTCACATCACAATAACCCTCTGAGTGAAAACATCCCTTCGAACACCCACCTTCATTTTTCTAGTCTATGCCTCCTCATTACTGATTCACTGACTGGCAGTAACACTCATTCACTATTTACCCTCACAAAACTGTGCATAATTTTGGAAATGTCAATTTATACACCACTTTGACATAGAATCATAGAATCTTACAGCATAGAAGGAGGCCATTCAGCCCATCATGCCTGTGCTGGCTCTTTGAAAGAGCTGTCCAATTTAGTCCCACTCCCCATCTCTTTCCCTATAACCCTGCAAATTAATCCTCTTCAAGTACAGGTCCAATTGCCTTTTGAAAGTTCCTATGGAATCTGCTTCCACCGCCCTTTCAGGGAGTGCGATCCAGATCATAACAACCCTCTGTGTGAAAAAAATTCTCCTCATTTCCCCTCTAGTTCTTTTGCCAATTATTTTAAATCTGTGACCTCTGGTGACTGACCCATTTGTCAGAGAAATCAGTTTGTCTATCAAAACCCCTCATTATTTTGAATACCTCATTTAAATCTCCCCTTAATCTTCTCAGCTCTAAGGAGAACAACCCCAGCTTCTCCAATCTCTCCACATAACTGAAGTCCCTCATCCCTGTTATCATCCTGGTAAACCTCCTCTGCACCCTCTCCAAGGCCAGAATTGTACACAATACTCCAGCTGAGGCCAAACCAGTGATTGATAAAGGTTTGGCATGGCTTCCTTGTTTTTGTATTCAATGCCCCTATTTACAGATGATGTGGAGATGCCGGTGATGGACTGGGGTTGACAATTGTAAACAATTTTACAACACCAAGTTATAGTCCAACAATTTTATTTTAAAATTCACAAGCTTTCGGAGGCTTCCTCCTTCCTCAGGCGGAGTTACAGAGCCAAGTATCCCATAGTCTTTCTTAACTGCCTTATCAACTTGCCCTGCCACCTTCAAAGATTTGTGAATATGTACCTCCAGGTCCCTCTGCTCTTGCACCCCCCCTCAAAATATTACCATTTAGATTATAAGAAAAGGACAAACGAGGCCTTGGTTTAACATCTTAGCTGAAAGATGGCCCCTCCAGTAGTGTAGCACTCCACTGGGAGTGTCAGCCTAGATTTTTGTGCTCAAGCCTCTGGAGTGGGACTGGAACCCATGACCTTCTGACTTAGAGGTGGAGAGTGCTACCCACTGAGCTACTTTGCAAATCACGTCCAACTGCTTCAGATACAGAATGATTCCGATTTTATGCGTGCTTCCTATTGTGACAGCGTAGGCTTTCCCTGATTTTGCTGCCATGTATGACCCGTTGTGATTGCTGTCCCTCCCAGAGCTGTAGATGGCACAAACGTGGAGGAGGATGAAATCGAGTTGAATGAAGATGGCCAACCAGTGAAAGCTGAGGTGCTGAAACAGCCATTGTGTGACTGCCACTGCTGTGGAATCCCCAAGCGTTACATCATCGCCATGATGAGTGGACTTGGCTTCTGCATCTCCTTTGGTATCAGGTGCAACTTGGGGGTGGCAATAGTTGAGATGGTCAACAACAACACTGTCTATGTAAATGGCAAGCCAGAGATTCAGGTAGGTGCCACGCACACTGGGAACACCCTACAGATGGGCATCTAATGAAGGAAGAAGGCCAAAAAAGAATAGGAAATACATGGTGTGCTGTTATAAGAACATAAGAAATAGGAGCAGGAGTAGGCCAATCGGCCCCTCGAGCCTGCTCCGCCATTCAATAAGATCATGGCTGATCTGGTCCTAACCTCAAATCTAAAATCATGTCCAATTTCCTGCCCGCTCCCCGTAACCCCTAATTCCCTTTACTTCTAGGAAACTGTCTATTTCTGTTTTAAATTTATTTAATGATGTAGCTTCCACAGCTTCCTGGGGCAGCAAATTCCACAGACCTACCACCCTCTGAGTGAAGAAGTTTCTCCTCATCTCAGTTTTGAAGGAGCAGCCCCTTATTCTAAGATGATGCCCCCTCGTTCTAGTTTCACCCATCCTTGGGAACATCCTTACCGCATCCACCCGATCAAGCCCCTTCACAATCTTATATGTTTCAATAAGATCGCCTCTCATTCTTCTGAACTCCAATGAGTAAAGTCCCAATCTACTCAACCTCTCCTCATATGTCCACCCCCTCATAGAGTCATAGAGTCATAGAGTTATACAGCACGGATAGAGGCCCTTCGGCCCATCGTGTCCGCGCCGGCCATCAAGCCCTGTCTACTCTAATCCCATATTCCAGCATTTGGTCCGTAGCCTTGTATGCTATGGCATTTCAAGTGCTCATCCAAATGCTTCTTGAATGTTGTGAGGGTTCCTGCCTCCACAACCCTTTCAGGCAGTGAGTTCCAGACTCCAACCACCCTCTGGGTGAAAAAGTTCTTTCTCAAATCCCCTCTAAACCTCCCGCCTTTTACCTTGAATCTATGTCCCCTTGTTATAGAACCCTCAACGAAGGGAAAAAGCTCCTGAGTATCCATCCTATCTGTGCCCCTCATAATTTTGTACACCTCAATCATGTCCCCACTCAGCCTCCTCCGCTCCAAGGAAAACAAACCCAATCTTCCCAGTCTCTCTTCATAGCTGAAGCGCTCCAGCCCTGGTAACATCCTGGTGAATCTCCTCTGCACCCTCTCCAAAGCGATCACATCCTTCCTGTAGTGTGGCGACCAGAACTGCACACAGTACTCCAGCTGTGGCCTAACCAGTGTTTTATACAGCTCCATCATAACCTCCTTGCTCTTATATTCTATGCCTCGGCTAATAAAGGCAAGTATCCCATATGCCTTCTTTACCACCTTATCTACCTGTTCCGCCGCCTTCAGGGATCTGTGAACTTGCACACCAAGATCCCTCTGACCCTCTGTCTTGCCTAGGGTCCTCCCATTCATTGTGTATTCCCTTGCCTTGTTAGTCCCTCCAAAGTGCATCACCTCGCACTTTTCCGGGTTAAATTCCATTTGCCACTGTTCCGCCCATCTGACCAACCCATCTATATCGTCCTGCAGACTGAGGCTATCCTCCTCGCTATTTACCACCCTACCAATTTTTGTATCATCAGCGAACTTACTGATCATACCTTTTACATTCATATCCAAGTCATTAACGTAGACCACAAACAGCAAGGGACCCAGCACCGATCCCTGTGGTACCCCACTGGCCACAGGCTTCCAGTCACAAAAACAACCTTCGACCATCACCCTCTGCCTTCTGCCACTAAGCCAGTTTTGTATCCAAAGTGCCAAGGCACCCTGGATTCCATGGGCTCGTACCTTCTTGACCAGTCTCCTGTGGGGGACTTTATCGAAGGCCTTACTGAAATCCATGTATACCACATCCACTGCGTTACCCTCATCCACACGCCTAGTCACCCCCTCAAAAAATTCAATCAAATTAGTCAGACATGATCTTCCCTTGACAAAGCCATGTTGACTATCCCTGATTTATCCTTGCTTCTCCAAGTGGAGACTAATTTTGTCCTTCAGAATTTTTTCCAATAATTTTCCTACCACTGATGTTAGGCTCACTGGCCTGTAGTTCCCCGGTTTTTCCCTACTCCCCTTCTTGAATAATCCCCGGGATTAACCGAGTGAACCTTCTTTGTACTGCCTCGAGAGCAAGTATGTCTTTTCTTAAGTATGGACACCAAAACTGTATGCAGTATTCCAGGTGTGGTCTCACTATTACTTTATATAACTGCAGCAATACCTCCCTGTTTTTATATTCTATCCCCCTAGCAATAAAAGCCAACATTCCGTTGGCCTTCTTGATCACCTGCTGCACCTGCATACTAACCTTTTGATTTTCTTGCACTAGGACCCCCAGATCCCTTTGTACTGCAGTACTTTCCAGTTTCTCGCCATTAAGATAATAACTTGCTCTCCGATTTTTCCTGCCAAAGTGCATAACCTCACATTTTCCAACATTGTATTGCATCTGCCAAATCTCCGCCCACTCACCCAGCCTGTCTATATCCCCTTGTAGGTTTTTTATGTCCTCCTCACTCTCTACTTTCCCTCCCATCTTTGTATCATCTGCAAACTTTGATATGTTACACTCGGTCCCCTCCTCCAAATCGTTAATATAGATTGTAAAGAGTTGGGGACCCAGCACCGACCCCTGCGGAACACCACTGACTACAGGTTGCCAGTCCGAGAATGTACCATTTATCCCAACTCTCTGCTTCCTGTTAGATAACCAATCCTCCACCCATGCCAGAATATGTGGTATAAAATTACACCACCTTCTCATGTGACGAACAGAGCCTAGAAATTCAGGTGGCGCCAAAAATGTTGCTGGGGCGGAAATTGCACCTGCTGTTAAATTGCTGCCAATAGTCGCTGATGGGGGTCAATTAACTATTCGAGGCCCAGTGCAACAGGGGCACGTGCCCCAGCCATCTATCCGAATCTCCGAGAGGCAGGGTGTCATCCCGAGTGAAGGGCAGGAGGTCACCTGGGCCAAAAGGCCGTTCAACTTTAGGCCCCATTGTAGGACCGTGACAGAACCTGACCCCGCTCTCTGCAAGGCCGTGTCCCCCGCTGGTCCTATCGAGGGTGCTCCTGTTGGAAATTCCTGGGGTAGCCCAGGAACACCCCACAGATTCGCACCCAAAGTGATGCCACGATATAAGGTGGAGGGGGGGGTGGGGGTGGGAGGGGGGAGTGGGGGTGGGGGTGGGGGTGGGAGGGGGGAGTGGGTGGGTGGGGGTGGGAGGGGGGAGTGGGGGTGGGGGTGGGAGGGGGAGTGGGGGTGGGGGTGGGAGTGGGAGGGGGGAGTGGGGGTGGGGGTGGGGGGAGTGGGGGTGGGGGTGGGGGGAGGGGGATTGGGGGTGGGGGTGGGGAGGGAGTGGGGGTGGGGGTGGGTGGACAGAAGATCCTCCCACTCTTCTCGGATCGCAATTTGCTGGGTAGCCATAAAGAGACGGGAAAGCCCGGGCAGGTTTGGGTTTCTGCCCCCCCCTCCCTGCCCCCCATTTCCGTCCCCTCCTGCCGGAATTGCCCCTTCATGCACTCTCCCTCCATTACTAACTTCACCAAATGGGCTCCCAGTTTGTCTGGGACCCCGGCCAATCCCAGCTTTTCTGTTCAGTTTCCACAGGAACCTGTTGGGTGGGAGGGGGGGTGGGGGTGGGAGGGGGGAGTGGGGGTGGGGGTGGGAGGGGGGGTGGGGGTGGGAGGGGGGAGTGGGGGTGGGGGTGGGGGTGGGAGGGGGGAGCCGAGCCTTCTGCTGCCCCAATCAATGAAGCTGTCGTAGGAGGGGGGTGTGGCCGGGGATGCTGGGATCAAAGGTTAATGGGTTTATCGGCACTACGTTTGCCCCAGGCAGTCGCCCTGCTAAATCTTAAACTTAATTAGAGATGAGAGTCACGATAAAGAATCATTTCCATTAAATATCATTATTGAGGCTCAAGCACGTTTAAGAGACTGTTTTCCAATTCGATTTGAGTCGACGTTTAGTGAAAGATCAAACCGTCCAATATTAGCCAGAGATGGCCCTGTTTCAGCTACTTTCTGATACTATGGAGAAAAGGTTATCCAAGCTTTTGGTCTTGATGGGCTACCGATAAAGTTTAAATTCCTGCATCTATCTCAGGTTTCTGATCCAACAGCCCCTTTCCAAAGCCCCCAGCAGGTGAGAAACAGAAGCAAAAATGGGGTTGAGTGGCCTGGGCTTCGAGGGCTGGACTGCCAATGACCAAGGGTTCTCATCCTGGACACCCCTGTGCTAGAGGAAGGCTCCCCACTATTTCATATTCTTCGACAGCGCCTCCCAAACCCGCGACCTCCACCACCTAGAATGTCAAGGGCAGCAGGCACATGGGAACAACGTCACCTCAAGTTCCCTCCAAGTCACACACCATCCCGACTTGGAAATATATCGGCCGTTCCTTCATCGTTGCTGGGTCAAAATCCATGGACTGCAGCGGTTGAAGAAGAAGGCAGCTCACCACCACCTTCTCAAGGGGCAACTAGGGATGGGCAATAAATGCCGGCCTTGCCAGCGACACCTACATCCCGAGAATAAATTTTAAAAAAAAAGTATTAATCTGATTTGACGGATGTTTCCTGGAAGATATCCGAGCTCATTCTGAACTTAACTTGTGTAGGAAATGATTCACACAATCTAATTAGTGCAACGTAGTAAACATTTCAAAAAGGAGGCTCTGTGATCTGCTAAATATGAAACAAGGTGATAATATATCAGCATGTTAGCAACTGGTTAGAGGCGTAAATCGAAAAGCTCGAGTATCCCAATCATTTGCGTAGGTAAGTATCCAGGTGTGGGTTTGTAAAAATGAAAGAGCCAGTGACAGGCAGCGCTTATAAATTTCATTGAATCTTTAATTCATTTACTCCAGCTTTAATGAGATTTGCTGAAATGTTAGAGGAATCAAAGGATGCCTGTTGGGAATGGCTGTGTTTTAAGTGGAGGAGGCTGGAGGAGCAGCTGTTTGATGGGTGGATGAGGATGTTTGGTAATGCTGCACTTAACATCAATGATGGCCTGCTTCGAACAATGATCTAATTAAATGGAATAACATCATGACAGGGCTGCAGCATTTCTGTCCCATTTCTTGTTTTCTCTCTCTCTCTCTCCAGAAACCTCAATTCAACTGGAACCCCGAGACTGTGGGGCTGATCCACGGTTCCTTCTTCTGGGGTTATATTGTAACTCAAATCCCGGGGGGATTCATCTCCAACAAGTTTGCTGCAAACAGGTAAGACCTTTGTGAAGTAAGAGAAATTCAATGAGTGGCACTAACTGGATAGCTCTTTCAAAGACCAGGCACAGGCACGATGGGCCGAATGGCCTCCTTCTGTCCTGTAAGATTCTGCCTCGACGTGTGGCTGAAGCTGGGCTGATACGTCCCAAAGAGCTTTACTGCCAATGAATTACTTTTGAAGTGTCGTCACCGTTGTAATGTAGGAAACGCAGCAGCCAATTTGCGAACAGCAAGATTCCACAAACAGCAATGTGATAATGACCAGATAATCTGTTTTTTGGTGATGTTGATTGAGGGAAAAATATTGGTCAGGACACATGGGAACATAGGAACAGGGGTAGGCCATTTACCCCCTCAAGCCTGTTCCGCCGTTCAATGAGATCATGGCTGATCTGTGACCTAACTCCATATACCCGTCTTATCCCTTAATATCTTTGGTTAACAAAAATCTATCAATCTCAGATTTAAAATTAACAATTGAGCTAGCATCAACTGCCGTTTGCGGAAGAGAGTTCCAAACTTCTAGAAGTGTAGAAGTGTTTCCTAACTTCACTCCTGAAAGTCCTGGCTCTAATTTTTAGGCTATGTCCCCCAGTCCTAGACTCCCCAACCAGCGGAAATAGTTTCTCTGTATCTACCCTATCAGTGCCCCATAATATCTTGAAAACTTCGATCAAATCACCCCTTAATCTTCTAAATTCCAGGGAATACAACCCTAGTTTGTGTAATCTCTCCTCGTAATTTAACCCTTGGAGTCCAGGTATCATTCTAGTAAATCTACATTCCACTCCCTCCAAGGCCAATATATCCTTCCTAAGGTGCGGTGCCCAGAACTGAACACGGTGCTCCAGGTGTGGTCTAACCAGGGCTTTGTATAGCTGTAGCATAACTTCTACCCTTTTGTATTCTAGTCCTCTAGATATAAAGGCCAGCATTCCATTAGCCTTATTGACACCAGGGAGAACTCCCCTGCTCTTCTTCGAAATATTGCTTTGGGATCTTTTGCATCCACCTGACAGGGCAGACGGGGCCTCGGTTTAACATTTCATGTGGGAGTGGGACTTGAACCCACAACCTTCTGACTCAGAGGCGAGAATTCCACCCACTGAGCAACCGATAATACCTAATTAAAACAGAGCTACCCACAAATTCATACAATTTATTAATTAGATCCTTTTTTAATCCAATTCGACATTTAACAGATAGAGAGCATGTTTTATTTTATATTATCAAGTGAGCATACAGGTGGGTAAGTTCTCCGATCCTGCGCTCAGAGAGAGGAGTCTCACTCGAAGGGATCATGGGTCAGAATTAGAGCTACAGCACGGTGCTCCCTCTGAGAGGAGCTCCCCGCTGGGAGTAGGGGACGGGTGGTGGATTTACCATTATATATTTATAGAGCTTTCCCTCTGCTTGCCCCACTCCCCACCCTCACTACAAGCTTCTCGATAAGAAGACCACAGCTTGGCAATCACTGTTGGCGATCCTAGTCAACAAATGCTTAAATGCTCTATCTGTTATTTTAACATGGCAATTAACTGATTCATCTTAAAGAAAGACTTGCATTTATATAGCGCCTTTCACAACCTCAGGACGTCCCAAAGTGCTTCACAGACAATGAAGTACTTTTTGAAGTGTAGTCACTGTTGTAATGTAGGAAACGCTGCAACCAATTTGCGCACAGCAAGATCCCACAAACAGCAGCGTGATAATCACCAGATAATCTGTTTTTTAGTGATGTTGGTTGAGGGATAAATATTGGCCAGGACACCGGGGAGAACTCCCCCTACTCTTCTTCGAAATAGTGGCCGTGGGATCTTTTACATCCACCTGAGGGGGCAGACGGGGCCTCGATTTAACGTCTCATCCGAAAGACAGTGCAGCACTCCCTCAGTACTGCACTGAAGTGTCAGCCTAGATCAGATGTTTTTTCTGATTGTGCTCTTTTGATGTGGAGCCTTGTCAGCCAGTAGCGTATCAGGAAACCATGGGCTGGGAACCTCCGATTTCCTGGGATGTGCTCCCTGCAGGCGAGGCTCCTTGTGTGCTCCCGCCAATCAGAAAATTTACCCAAAGAAGTTATATCACGTCTCTCAGAAACATCTCAAAGCGTTTCACGTGCAATGAATTGCTTTGAAGTGCCGTGCTAGTTGTTATGCAGGTCAACACGCCAGTCATTTTGTGCACACCACAATCCCACGAACTGCAGTCAGATGACTGAGCAGTTTATCTGCATTTTAGTGATGTTGGTCGAGGGATAAATATTGGCCAGGACACCGGGGAGAACTCCCCTGCTCTTCTTCAAGTAGTAACGTGGGATCTTTAACATCCAGCTGAGAGGGGCAGACGGGGCCTCGGTTTAACGTCTCATCCGAAAGAGGCCACCTCCGACAGTGCAGCACTCCCTCAGTACTGACCCTCCAACAGTGCAGCGCTCCCTCAGTACTGACCCTCCGACAGTGCAGCACTCCCTCGGCACTGACCCTCCGACAGTGCAGCACTCCCTCGGCACTGACCCTCCGACAGTGCAGCACTCCCTCGGCACTGACCCTCCGACAGTGCAGCACTCCCTCGGCACTGACCCTCCGACAGTGCAGCACTCCCTCGGCACTGACCCTCCGACAGTGCAGCACTCCCTCGGTACTGACCCTCCGACAGTGCAGCACTCCCTCGGTACTGACCCTCCGACAGTGCAGCACTCCCTCGGCACTGACCCTCCGACAGTGCAGCACTCCCTCGGCACTGACCCTCCGACAGTGCAGCACTCCCTCGGCACTGACCCTCCGACAGTGCAGCACTCCCTCGGCACTGACCCTCCGACAGTGCAGCACTCCCTCGGCACTGACCCTCCGACAGTGCAGCACTCCCTCGGCACTGACCCTCCGACAGTGCAGCACTCCCTCGGCACTGACCCTCCGACAGTGCAGCACTCCCTCGGCACTTACCCTCCGACAGTGCAGCACTCCCTCGGTACTGCACTGGGAGTGTCAGCCTGAATTATGCGCTCAAATCTCTGGAGTGGGACTTTTGGTTTAAAAATGTCGCCTATTTTGACACATCTCACTTTTTAAAAAAAAGTAAAAAAACGCAGCTCTGCGAATTTAAATGAGCTCGTGCTCAATCTCACTCCTTTTGATAATATACTGCAGTGAGAGAATAGCGAAACATGCAGTCACCTTCATTGTCTGAGAGAGGCATCATTTTCCTCTAATCTGATAAAGAAATCTATGAAACCATGAAAGCTTTTTGTATTTTATCTCATTTGTGGCAACAAAATATATCACATTACTTGTTTTAGATCCTGACGTGTGCATGGGCTGGCAAAGCACAGTTATAGCTGCAGCTTTCTCACCGAAAGAAGCTATCGTTGGTGAATTGATTGAATTTTAAAGGCACTTTCTCCTGCACATGCGAACGGGACAGGAAATATTACTGCTCGCCCACAGAAATCATTTATTGCAGGCGGCTTTTTTCCTTTGTCAAATGATATGTCGATTGTAACGGGACCGTTAGGAGGGGCCGGGGCAGCTGTCTTGGTTAATTATTAACGCTCGTTCATCTGTGCTCACAATATCAGGTTGGCAAATATTCAGCTGCCACTCAAAGCCGCTTTATATAAGAAAGATCTCGCACATGTAATGTAAAGCATTATTACGACAGTTCTCAGGACGTCCCAAAGCGTCACACACATTCCGAGGTAGATTTTCCAGTCGTTGTTGTAAAAGGGTTTAATACCTCTGTTAAAAAAATAAGAGCAGTGAGAAATTCAGTAGGAGGGCGTTACGCTTTAAGGGATGGGTATCTGTCGGAGAATCTTCCTCCGACAAATTAAAAACCATTGGATTGGAACATAAGAACATAAGAAATAGGAGCAGGAGTAGGCCAATCGGCCCCTCGAGCCTGCTCCGCCATTCAATAAGATCATGGCTGATCTGATCCTAACCTCAAATCTAAATTCATGTCCAATTTCCTGCCCGCTCCCCGTAACCCCGTCTATTTCTGTTTTAAATTTATTTAATGATGTAGCTTCCACAGCTTCCACAGCTTCCTGGGGCAGCAAATTCCACAGACCTACTACCCTCTGAGTGAAGAAGTTTCTCCTCATCTCAGTTTTGAAAGAGCAGCCCCTTATTCTAAGATTATGCCCCCTCGTTCTAGTTTCACCCATCCTTGGGAACATCCTTACCGCATCCACCCGATCAAGCCTCTTCATAATCTTATATGTTTCCATAAGATTGCCTCTCATTCTTCTGAACTCCAATGAGTAGAGTCCCAATCTACTCAACCTCTCCTCATATGTCCGCCCCCTCATCCCCAGGATTAACCGAGTGAACCTTCTTTGTACTGCCTCGAGAGCAAGTATGTCTTTTCTTAAGTATGGAGACCAAAACTGTATGCAGTATTCCAGGTGCGGTCTCACCAATACCTTATATAACTGCAGCAATACCTCCCTGTTTTTATATTCTATCCCCCTAGCAATAAAAGCCAACATTCCGTTGGCCTTCTTGATCACCTGCTTTGATTTTCTTGCACTAGGACCCCCAGATCCCTTTGTACTGCAGTACTTTCCAGTTTCTCGCCAAATGGAGAATGTGATAAATGATAAAGATTATTTTGTGGATAAGTGGGAAATACTTTATAATTATTTCACCCCTCAGAAAGTCCAGATGTGCGGACAGTCAGATCACAGCTGTCCTTAATAGGAACATTAGGAACAGGAGGAGGCCATTCAGCCCCTCGAGCCTGTTCCGCCATTCAATTAGACCATGGCTTATCTGCACTATAATTCCATTTATCTGCCTTTGCTCCATATCCCTTGATACCCTAACCTAACTAAAATCTACCGATCTTACTCTTGAAAGCTCCAATTGACCCCCAGCATCTGCAGCCTTTTGGGGGAGGGAATTCCAAATTTGTATCACCCGTTGTGTGAAAAAATGTTTCCTGATTTCCCTCCTGAACGGCCTGGCTCTAATTTTAAGATTGTGTCCCCTTGTTCTGGATTCTTCCACCAGAGGAAATAGTTTCTCTGTATCTACCCTATCGAATCCCTTTAACATTTAACAGGATAGTGATAGACTTCAAGAGGATATAGACAGGTTGGTGGAATGGGCGGACACGTGGCAGATGAAATTTAACACAGAAAAATGCAAAGTGATACATTTCGGTAGGAAGAACGAGGAGAGGCAATATAAAAGGGGTACAGGAACAGAGGGATCTGGGGGTATATGTGCACAAATCGTTGAAGGTGGCAGGGCAGGTTGAGCAAGCGGTTAAAAAAGCATACGGGATCCTGGGCATAGAGTACAACAGTATGGAAGTCATGATGAACCTTTATAAAACACTGGTTCGGCCACAACTGGAGTATTGTGTCCAGTTCTGGGCACCGCACTTCAGGAAAGATGTGATGGCCTTAGAGAGTGTGCAGAAGAGATTTACTGGAATGATTCCAGGGATGAGGGACTTTAGTTATGTGGATAGACTGGAGAAGCTGGGGTTGTTCTCCTTGCTACAGAGAAGATCGTGAGGAGATTTGATGGAGGTATTCAAAATCATGAAGGGTCTAGACAGAGTAGATAGAGAGAAACTGTTCCATTGGCGGAAGGGTCAAGGACCAGAGGACATAGATTTAAGGTGATTGGCAAAAGAACCAAAAGTGACAGGAGGAAAAACGTTTTTACACAGCGAGTGGTTAGGATCTGGAATGCACTGCCCGAGGGGGTGGTGGAGGCAGATTCAATCATGGCCTTCAAAAGGGAACTGGATAAGTACTTGAAAGGAAAATATTTGCAGGGCTACGGGGAAAGGGCGGGGAGTGGGACTAGCTGGATTGCTCTTGCAGAGAGCTGGCATGGACTTGATGGGCCGAACGGCCGCCTTCCATGCTGTAACCATTTTTTGATTCTATGATTTTAAACACCTCGATCAGATGACCCCTCAATTTCCTAAACTCAAGGGAATACAAGCCAAGTTTATCCAACCAAGTTTATTTAACTCTCTAAGCCCTGGTATCATCCTGGTGAATTTGCGCTGCATCCCCTCCAAGGCCAAAGAGAGAAAGATGAGCAAAGACCCATTACAGCAGGCCTGTGCCCTCCTTGCAGTGCCTGAAGGCTTTAGAGGGTTCCCCCTGTGGGGTGGGGGGGCATGGGGAGCTTGCACCCAGAGCAGGTGTAAGCCTGGTAATACTATGAAAATGAGGCAGGAATGAAGGGCAACGAAGGTTAAGGGGAGATCTGGTGGAGATGTTCAGTGGGTAACACTCTGGCCTCTGAGTCAGAAGGTCATGGGTTCAAGTCCCCCTCCAGATGCTTGAGCACATAATCCAGGCTGACCCTCCCAGTGCAGTACTGAGGGAGTGTTGCACTGTCAGAGGTGCCTTCTTTTGGATGAGACATTAAACCGAGGCTCTGTCTACCCTCTCAGGTGGATGTAAAAGATCCCATGGCTCTATTTCGCGGAAGATCAGGGGAGTTCTCCCCGGTGTCCTGGGCCAATATTTATCGCTCAACCAACATCACTAAAAAAAACAGATTATCTGGTCATTATCTCATTGCTGTTTGCGGGAGCTTGCTGTGCACAAATTCCTACATTACAACAGTGACTACACTTCAAAAATACTTCATTGGCTTTAAATGGTTTTGGGATGTCCTGAGGTCATGAAAGGTGTTATATAAATACAAATGTTTTTTTCTTCCAGTATCACTGAACTTACAGAATTGAGCAACACTTTTATTTATTTATTTATTTTTTAATTAATTTACGGGATGTGGGCGTCGCTGACGAGGCCAGCATTTATTGCCCATCCCTAATTGCCCTCGAGAAGGTGGTGGTGAGCCGCCTTTTTGAACCGCTGCAGTCCGTGTGGTGAAGGTTCTCCCACAGTGCTGTTAGGAAGGGAGTTCCAGGATTTTGACCCAGCGACGATGAAGGAACGGCGATATATTTCCAAGTCGGGATGGTGTGTGACTTGGAGGGGAACGTGCAGGTGGTATTGTTCCCATGTGTCTGCTGCTCTTGTCCTTCTAGGTGGTAGAGGTCGCGGGTTTGGGAGGTGCTGTCGAAGAAACCTTGGCGAGTTGCTGCAGTGCATCCTGTGGATGGTACACACTGCAGCCACAGTGCGCCGGTGGTGAAGGGAGTGAATGTTTAGGGTGGTGGATGGGTTGCCAATCAAGCGGGCTGCTTTATCTTGGATGGTGTCGAGCTTCTTGAGTGTTGTTGCAGCTGCACTCATCCAGGCAAGTGGAGAGTATTCCATCACACTCCTGACTTGTGCCTTGTAGATGGTGGAAAGGCTTTGGGGAGTCAGGAGGTGAGTCACTCGCTGCAGAATACCTAGTCTCTGACCTGCTCTCGTAGCCACAGTATTTATATGGCTGGTCCAGTTAAGTTTCTGTACACGGGATGTGGGCGTCGCTGGCGAGGCCAGCATTTATTGCCCATCCCTAATTGCCCTTGAGAAGGTGTCCCTACACTCTGGCATTTTGTGAATAACTCAATCACACTGCACATTTAAAACTGCTAAGGCCAATTATTGTTGCTAACAATAGGCCCTGTAAAAAAAGAGAAGCATATTTTGTTATATCCACTAGGTGGTACTGGTAACAGAGAAAGACTATACAGTGCACAGTAAGTGTATTACAGGGTCCTTGAAGTCACACTTGTTGATGAGTGTGTTAACTGTCACATACCCTGAGATTAACCATGTGTGTGCCCCCAACACAGCCACAGAAATATTACTTGGTTAGTTTGATTTTTTTAATGTTGCTGGGTAGGTTTGATTTATTAAGAACGAGCGCTAACCTGAACTGAGATCAGGAAGGAGCCTGAACCAGACTGGTTTGGGTTAATTCATTAAGTGCACAATTTTAGTCCAATTCAATTTATATACCCCTTCTGAGGTGCAGTTGTCAGCAGGATTATTTATTGACCGAGAAATCTTTTACCGGTCATGTACAAAGGGGGAATAGGTTCAAAAAAACCTACGAGTCCCTTATGCTTTGTGTAACCTAAGAAGGGGACATAAATACATCAACATCTGACAGGAGATGGGAGATAAACACACACTTATTTTCTATCAGGGTCCTGCAGCAATGTAGAAAATTACCCAGTGCCAGAGTGTAGCGGACGGTGTAATTGAGGCTATGAAAACTGCAGTTTATCAAATGGCAGAGCAGGCTCGAGGGGCCGAATGGCCTACTGCTCTTAATTCGTATGTTCGTATGCAGTTGTTGATGTGGGCTACGGGATAGTAAATATTTCTCTCTTAGCTTTACATCACCCAAAGGCAACATTTGAAACCTGCTGAAAATGAAATATGCACAAACTCGAAATAAAGTTTAAAACTTTCATTTTAAACTTTATTCCAAGGCTTCTCTGTCTCCCCCTGGAAAAATGTTTTCGAAAAGACTCTTTCTGCTCTCGGACAGATACTTAAGACGCTTGTACCGAATTCCTCTCTGTGCTATTTGCCGCAGGTGTTTAAAAATCTGTCGCCCCCCTGCGATAACGTAAGGCCGAGGGTAATTTAATGCAAGCTTGTTAGGTGATCGTAAAGAACAGCGCTGAGTGGAGAATTAACCCCTTAAATCCCATCTTTAGTACCATTTCCAGAAACTAAAGTTCTTATGAATCGCATCATTTACTTGTTTACTTTTGTTATTTTATTTATTTGCTTAAATCTGCTGTTGAGAATATCCGAGGAAACTTAACTGAAACCCAGTGTTATGAAGGAAAATACTTGCACCTGTACAGAAAGTCATCATGTCCTCACATCCAAGGCATTACTTTCTGAATGCGGATGCTGGGGGTCAATTGGAGCTCTCAAGACCGAGATCGGTAGATTTTTGTTGGGTATCAAGGGAGCAAAAGCGGGTAAATGGAGTTGAGATACAGATCAGCCATGATCTGATCGAATGGCGGAACAGGCTCGAGGGGCTGAATGGCCTCCTCCTGTTCCTATGCACCTTCTGGTTGACTGCATGCCAGGTCTTGACTAAGAACTGGAGCATGGGAACGCCGGAATTCTGATGTCCCGCCCCTGGCCAAGCCCCCTTTGGGTCATTGGCCTAATAAGGGGCTGGCAGATAGACTTCGCCCCTTGCCAGGCCTGGCGGAAATTCCCTCGCAAAGCGGGACTTGACGCATCCAGATCCCGGGTTTATGGCTGTTCTGGTGATCTCCACCCAGGATGGCTCTGGATTTTTCAGGGTGGCCTCTCCTCTCTCTCTAGTCTCATTGAGTATTTGAGGATTCTGGTTTGTACCATTGGGGGCACTGGTCTGGGAAGAATTTCTTGAATCTGAGCATGAGAAAGCTGAATTAACAAACAGAGATAAAGTGATAAGGTAATTCAGCTCCCTCATGCACCCTCAGTCTGAGCTAGTGCCCCTGATAATATCATCACCCTTCACTGTTTAAACAACAGTCGGAAGTGAAAACCCCAATAAACAAAACAATATTAAAATTATTTTTTAGAAGGTTGGTGAGTTTCGCTCTCTAACGAACAAAGATAATGACTCTCTAAAATGTGACCTTTCGAATTTCTTTGTACTTTTTATCTTAGAGTTTTTGGAGCAGCTATATTTTTGACCTCAACACTGAACATGCTCATCCCATCAGCAGCGAGAACCCACTTTGGCTGTGTTTTGTTTGTGAGGATACTGCAAGGTCTTGTGGAGGTATGTTTATAAATCTACTTAACAAGGGCAGGGGAATGGGATTAAGAGGAGAGCTCGTTCAGAGAGAGGACTCATGGGCAATGGGCTGAATGGGGAATGGGCGGGGGAATGGAACTAAGGATAGACTAATGGGTCTATCAGAGAGCTGGAACAGGCACGATGGGCTGAATGGCCTCCTTCTGTGCTATTAAATTCTATGCATAAATCTATTGGGGTACATTTTCTGAGTGGCAAAGTTTGTGTATGAATGTTTCACCCAGTGGGGTGCTGTTTTTAGACAGAGATTGACCCCTTTATTTTAAGCGAGTTAAAGCTCGGCTAAAAAACACACGGGCACACGGGGTGAATTTCTGCGCGGGAGGGGTTCACCCGATTGTCAGACAGAACTTCGACGGAAGAGGCACGGAGACCCCGGATAAACGATGTAAACGGGCCACGCGCTGATTGTTTTCCTGAATTTCCACAGCTCTTCCGATGAATTATAATCGAGTGTGACAGAGTGAGCACAGAAATTGTTCTGGGTAATTACAATTAAAGTTCCCAGTTAAACAATTCACACATTCGATTTCTGTGAGTACAAATGATCCAAACGCTCACTAAAAGGAAAGAACTTGCATTTATATAGCGCCTTTCACGACCTCAGGACGTCCCAAACAGTTCCCACTCCAATTCCCGCTCCTGCCCCAATTCACACTCCCCATCTAATTCTCGCTCCAATTCCCTCTCCCGCCCTAATTCCCGCTCCCGCCTCCGCCCCAATTCCCGCTCCCCCCAGCCCTGTCGTCATTCCCGTTGGCTTTGGGCGGGAGACAGATTGGAATCATTTACACGCGGCCCATCGCTTCCTTTCGTGGCTCCCGGCAGCCCATCCCCACCACGCACCGATCCTGTCCCCGAGTTAAAAAATCGACCCCCACAAGACGAGGGGGTTACTGTTACGGAGAAAGACTTGAGATGTTGGGGCTGAAAAGCTTAAGGGGGGTCACCTGATTTAAGGTCCTCAAGATCAAAATGATTGCTGACAGGGCAGACCGTGACAGATTGTTCCCACCGGTTGGTGCGATGCCAAGAAAAACATTTCTTTACTAAGGTGGTGGAATTTTCTGCCACAAACCCTTCTCAAAACAGAATCTGTAAATTCTTTTAAAGATGGAATTAGTTGCTTGAATATTAAAGGGAACGAGGAGCGAGCGAGAGAGTGGGATTAGACGAGGTGGGAGATTGCTCTTTCTCCGTACTGTAACATTCCATGGGAGGGAATGCCCTCGGGATTTCTCCTGCTCCACTGTCGTAACTTTGGCGGAAACCCCCCTTTTTTAAAATTTCAAAATATACTTTATTCATAAAATTTGTAAAGGAACGCATAATGCAATTCAAGTCACGTTTCAAACAATACAATACAGGTCATACAATTTGTAATGGTACATCAGTACAATTCAACGGTCCCGGTACAATCAATACAGTTACGCACCATACATTGTACATACAGTTCATGGTGTACAATACAAGGTGGGGTGAATCCCCCACACACATCGTAGTTACGATGACAGAACCAGAGAAGCTCGGAGGTATAATTGACCCCCTAGTGTTGTGTAACGGTGAAAGTGCTTTAAAGTGAACCAGGACTGGCTGTGGGATATTTCTCTGACGTGTGCTAAGCTCGTCATATAAATGTAGGGCGACCAAACTCCTTGAAAAGTCAGTGTTGGTTTGTAGATGGGGTGAGCTGGAACTCAAGTCTCGGTAGTTTTATTAGTCACTCCTGCTTTATGAAAATTTACAAACCTACAGCGTAATGGACGACAAGCAGTAGATGGTGATGTGCAATCTGAAACATGGTGTGGTTAATCTCCCCCCGTGCTGTTTCTTAGGGCACCAGTTAACCAGTTAAATCCCTCTCTGACTAGTTCAATACTGTCCTTAAATTGTTTCAAATTAAGGGTCTGTTTAAACTGAGTTTTAAGTGTCTGGATCATCAAGAAACGATGAACCAAATGTTATTCTTGCCAAACGTATTAAAATCCCTGTCCTTGGCTGACGCCTGATACAGTAATACTCCCTATCTTCTCAGTCTTGTTATCAGTTGTTGCTGTAACTCCTTGAGCAATATGATTTAGGTGATTGTAGGCAATAATGTGGTAACTCGTTTAATGACTTGGAATTCTTCAGTCTAGCTCTGGGGGAGGGGATGTTATCAGAGTTCCCTAAAAATCAAGGGGAGGGAATGAGGGTCCCAATTATAGGGCGGGATCGGGGGTGTCGCAAAATTCATTCCTCCTGAAGGGGGAGCTGCCTGTGGAGGCACCACAAATATAGTGCCCGGAATATTTAGATGAGGCCCAATTTCGGGTGGGCCGTGGGCCTCTCCGTTCAGGCTGGCTGACTGTGGGCCCATGGGCTTTTCAGCCTGGAAAGGAGGCAACTGAGAGATGATCTTATGGAGGTAAACACAATGTTAAAGGTCTGGGAAACCAGTAAATCCGGAATATTACTTTAAAATTAGATCGTGAGAGTAGGGCAGGGGTCACAAGGTCAAACTAGTAAAAGGCAAATTTAGGACTGATGGCAGGAAATTCTTCTTCGAATATACTTGAAAAGGAAAACATTTACAGGGATATGGGGAAAGAGCAGAGGGTGTGGGACTAATCGGATAACTCCTTCAAAGAGCCAGCACAGGCATGATGGGCCAAATGGCCTCCTTGTGTGCTCTGTGATTCTATGGTTCACATGGCAAGTGATTAACATGTTGTATAAACCTCCAGAGAGGATAATGGAGGCGAAAATCCTGGAATCATTTAAGAAATAATTGGATGCAGCAATGGAGGGGTCACTGGAAAGTTTCTGGATGGATGATTTCAGATGGGCTAAATGACCTTCCTCATCTGTAATTGACCTGCGATGTCTGCAGAAAAGATCTGTCCTGTGCGGTGTTGACGATTCATGCTTTGTACAATCAGCGGAAAGCAAGCCCTTGATTAGTGATACTTCAGGGATTTACGCCTGAGTTCACTGCTGGACCAATCCTGGAGGGACACTGTGTGGGAAGTGACAGGGCTGAGATGCCTCAGCACCAATTCTCTGACCCGCCTTCCCTTTGAGCGTGGCTCCCCCAAGCGAGTGCAGGATCAGCACGATTTGCCCCTTGCAGTTCAAGCCTCTCTGTGGGATCTTGCTCTGCACAAATTGGTTGCCTGCATAGCAACAGTGACCATGCTTCAAGAACTCATTGGCTGTTGAGGCACTTTGAGATGGTGTAAGGACGTGATAAGGTGCTGGATAAATGTCAACTCTGTCTTCTCTAGGGCCTCATTTTCACATTACCGTAAGTGCCAATCGCGTTGAAAGCTGTGATTCTTTTGCATATCACGTTAGTTCTTTCAGCAAGCAACCCCTCAATCAGTCGACTCTTCTCTCTGTTATTGTGAATTCTAATTGTTACTGTGTGAGAGTCCTCAATTTCAAAAGGGAATGAAAATGGCCATTATTTTCTTACAGGGAGTTACCTACCCAGCATGTCACGGGTTATGGAGCTCGTGGGCCCCGCCGCTGGAGAGAAGTCGATTGGCTACTACATCTTTCTGTGGTCAGTGGCTGAGTCCTTGCCATCCTCTATAGGGAGCCTAGCCGCTAACTCCTCGCCAAGTAATGATGCGATGAACGTAGATCACTAATGTAACGAAGGGTAGAAGGAGTAGAGTGGATGGGTTGTGAGAATGACCTCTGGCTAACAAAGCTCTTCCATGAGTTTTGAACTGCCTTGTACAGGTCCGGCTGAGGAACACAGTCAATTCCCATTGAAGAACGTAAACCATAGAGATTGTGAGACTTTACACTGGGTGTGGAGTCTCAGTAGGGGGTCGCCAACCCTCCAGGATTGGCCCTGGAATCTCCAGGAATTGAAGATTAATCTCCAGGTCAACCGCTGCGAGCAAAACCCGGGAGAAAAATCGTAGGGGTATAAAAAAGAAAATGTGCATTTTCTTTGTTTTCTTTGAACACTTCTGTTTATTAATTATAAAAATATTGGAGCTGGGAAAATGGGCTGTTTGACTGACAGTCAAGAATCATCCAATTGGGTAACAAAGAGCCTGTTCGCTTTTCGATTGGTTGTGGGAAGGTGGGGCGCCACGAGGATGGACATGTCAGGTGACCAGTGGCGGGAGTGTGGGGGAACCGTTGGAGGCAGGAGGTCATGTGATGAAACTTTCAGGAATATGTCCAACCAGAGTTGGCAACCAGTGTCTCAGGTGGTAGCACACCCAGATCGCGGGGTTCCTGGACTTCCAGGTGAGATTCTGCACTGTCAACGTGGACATCAGAATTAATATTGGGAAAAGTTAACATAAAAGCGGGAAAAAACATGGCAACAGGAAGTAAGGTTTTAGGGAGTGCATGCGGATATAAGATTTCTGATGTATTAAGATAGATAGTTCTGCAGATGAGTTGAGTTTTTCAGGCATGCAGTGAAAACCCTGTTTAACTGCCATTGTGATATCATTGTGTCTTACTCTCTCTCTGAAAACAAAAAGTCAGTTTGACATTGAGAAAAAGAAGACCAAAAGAGCTGTTGTTTCTATGTTCCAGCCAAAGGCGGCCAGATCATGGGAAACCAGAAACATGGATCTACAAACTGGCTAATTAGCCCTGGCTCCAATGTGGTTTGAAAGTTCTTCCAGTTTTGATAGTAATGGAATGCAACTAATCATAGTTTGTCCCGTTGTCTGAAAATTGGCAATTGCTCAGGATGACCATAGTCCTAACTCCATCGCAAGTTGCCAGGGACTCAGTAGGCAGCATAGATTGATTTCCTGCCTTTTCCGAGTACAACAACAACAAAAACTTAAGAGCATAAGAAATAGGAGCAGACTCGAGGGGCCGTATGGCCTACTTCCTGCTCCTACTTCTTATGTTTTTATGTTCTTAACTTGCATTTATATAGTGCCTATAACGTGGTAAAACATCCCAAGGTGCTTCACAGGAGCGAATTTCAGACAAAATTTGACACTGGGCTACATAAGGAGATATTAGGACAGGTGACCAAAAGCTTGGTCGATGAGGTGGGTTTTAAGGAGCGTCTTCAAGGAGGAGAGAGAGAGGTAGAGAGGCGGAGAGGTTTAGGGAGGGAATTCCAGAGCTTAGGGCCTAGGCAGCTGAAGGCACGGCCGTCAATGGTGGGTCGATGAAAATCGGGGATGCACAAGTGGCCAGAATTGGAGGAGCGCAGAGATCTCAGAGGGTTGTAGGGCTGGAGGAGGTTACAGAGATAGGGAGGGGGGGGCGAGGCCATGGAGGGATTGGAAAACAAGGGTGAAGGATGAGAGTACGCACGAACATACGGAAAACGACACTGGTCGGAAAAACCAACTGGTCCCATCCAGACATGGCTCAGGCTACATGTACGTCAACCCACCGCGGGTTCTAAGCTTCATGACCTGAGCACATAATCCAGGCCGACACTCCCAGTACTGAGGGAGCACTGCGCTGTTGGAGGTGCCATCTTTCGGATGAGACGTTAAACCGAGGCCCCGTCTGCCCTGTTCAGACGGATATAAAAGATCCCATGGTCACTAGTCAAAGAACAGGGGATGTCAGGTTCAACACCACCAAACCCGATCTAACTGACCATTCATCTCATTGCTGTTTGTGGGATCTTGCTGTGTGAAAATTGGCTGCTGCATTTTCCTCCATAAGACTGCCTGCACTTCAAAAGGAATTCATTGGCTGTGAAGCACTTTGGGACTTCCTGAGAACTTGAAAAGTGCTGTATAAAATGCAAATTCTTTTTTCTTACTTGTTGGTTTGAATTTTGTGGGCTGGAGGTTTGGAGAGAGATGTCTTTAGCGCTGTTGCCTCGTTACTGGATAAATCCTAAGAAACAAAAACAGAAAGACTTTTATAGCATCTTTCACGACCTCAGGACACCCCAAAGCACTTTACAGCCAATGAAGTACTTTTGAAGCACAGTCACTGTTGTAATGTAGAAAACACAGCAGCCAATTTGCGCATAGCAAGATCCCACAAACAGCGATGAGATAATAACAGGCTAATCTGTATTTTTTAGTAATATTGGTTGAGAGATAAATATTGTCCAGGCCACTAGGGAGAACTCCCCTGCTCTTCTTTACAATAGTGGCTGTGGGATCTTTTGTGTCAGACCTTGGTTTAACGTCTCATCCGAAAGATGGCACCTCCAACAGTGCAGCACTCCCTCGGTGCTGGCACTGGGAGTGTCAGCCTGGATTATGTGGTCAAGTCTCTGGAGTGGGACTTGACCTCATGACCTATCTTCACTCCGAAGGTGAGAGTGCTACCCACTGAGCCACGGCTGACAACCCAAATCCTAAGCTAGAACACCAAGGTCTGTTTGTATCAACAACTTGAAGTATATGGGAATAAATTAGAACAGAGGACTGAAACTTTACACAAGGCCCCCCCCAAGGCCCATGGTATGAGCCTACGTGACCGATGAGGAGAGAATGCTCGAACCCACAGGCAAACAACTGGCGAACCGATGATATTATCTGCTCAGCCATTTCAGTGCGGCAATCTCAGGCAATAGAGAGAGGCTGCCTGATTAATTTCCAGCCCTGCCTTCAGTAGACAATGCAGGGACATGTGGTAAATGTTCACTTAGTAACTGATATCTGATGGGAAGGAACGCCTGTTGCTATGGTGACATATTAATGTTGCCCCATAACGGAAGTTTTTAATATAGCGCGTCACACATCTGACAAGGAGCGAGTTCCAATATAATCAACTTTGTCAGAACAGCGAACAATGGAAGTATTTCGATATCATGGAGCCACCAAATTTAAATATTTAATATTTTCCAGTGCAATTTTGAAAGAAATCTGAGGGATACGTAGGCTATGAAAATCTCTTGTTGCTATCAGAGGCAAAGATACACATTTTCATAAGAACATAAGAAATTGGAGCAGGAGTGGGCCAGGTGACCCCTTCGAGCCTGCTCCGCCATTCAATAAGATCATGGCTGATCTTCTACCTCAACTCCCGCCCGATCCCCATATCCCTTGATTCCCTTAGAGTTCAAAAATCTATCGATCTCAGCCTTGAATATACTCAACGACTGAGCGTCCACAGCCCTCTGGGGTAGAGAATTCCAAAGATTCACAACCCTCTGAGTGAAGAAATTTCTCATCTCGGTCTTAAATGGCCGACCCCTTATCCTGAGACTATGCCCCCCTAACTCTAGACTCTCCAGCCCGGGGGAAACATCCTCAGCATCATTTTCAACAACAATATTGTGCAAAAGCAAAAACACAGTTCATTTTACCCTGAATAGAGTGGGATATGAGGGGTAATTTTAGCAAATTACAATGTTAGGTTGATGATTCACCCATTGGCTGTGAAAAATGGGTAAGGTACCAGAGTGGTTATGTTACTAGATTAATAATCCAGAGACCTGGACTAATAATCTCAGGGTAGATTTGTGAGTTCAAATCCCACCAGGGCAGTTTGAGAATTTGAATTCAGATTTAAAAATCTGGGAATAAAAAGCCGGTGTCAGTAAAAGTGACCATGAAGCTGTGGGATTGTCGTAAAAACCCAACTGGTTCACTGATGTCCCTTTAGGGAAAGAAACCTGCCGTCCTTACCCGGTCTGGGCCTATATGTGACTCCAGTCCCACACCAACCTGGTTGACTCTTAAACTACCTTCTGAAGTGGCCCAGCAAGCCCCTCAGTTGTATCAAACTCATCGGTTCAAGAAGAAGGCCCACCACCACCTTCTCGGGGCAACTAGGGATGGGCAATAAATGTCGGCCTTGCCAGCTACGCCCACATCCCGAGACCGAATGATAAAAGTGAGACTCTGTGACCTCCGCACTGCAGAGGGTGAACCCTGCGAAGCTTGTAAGTCAGTGAGTAGGTTCCAGGTACAGGATATAAGGCAAGAAAGTAGAGCTGGTGATGCGAGCTTAATGAATGATAGAATCATAGAAATTCACGGCACAGAAGGAGGCCATTCGGCCCATCTTGCCTGTGCTGGCCGAAAAAGAGGCATCCAGCCTAATCCCACTTTCCAGCTCTTGGTCCGTAGCCTTGTAGTTTGCGGCATTTCAACTGTATATTCCTCTGTCTGCTATTTTAACACAGACCCTTGGTCAGACCCCATCTGGAGTAATTGCATTCAGTTCTGGGCACCGCACCTCAGGAAGGATATATTGGCTTTGGAGGGGGTGCAGTGTAGGTTCCCCAGAATGATAGCCTTTCAGGCAGTGTATTCCAGATCACAACAACTCGCTGCGTAAAAAAAAAAAATTCTCCTCATCTCCGCCCCCTGGTTCTTTTGCCAATGATCTTAAACCTGTGTCCTCTGGTGACCGACCCTCCTGCCAGTGAAAACGGTTCCTCCTCTGGTCGTCGGTCACATTGTACAAAGCTCTGACGGGGAGATCTGGGTTGCTGCTGAAGTAAGAATCAGAGCAAAGTGCTGGCTCTTATTGTCCAATTGCGTGTTCCCCTCAGGTTCCTACGCAGGGGCAGTCGTAGCGATGCCTCTGGCAGGATTATTGGTCCAGTACAAAGGCTGGTCTTCGGTTTTCTATGTTTACGGTAAGTTCCCTTCAAAAGGACCAAGTGGGAAGGTAAACCAAAACTGTCAATAATTCAGAATGTTATCCAAGGCGCCATTGCTGAAGAATGTGTAAATGGTGACCTCCTCAGTGTACAGCTAGACATGTTATAAAAGTGGCTTGGTGTTAATTGGGTGGTGGAATAGGTGAGGCTGCTATCCTTGGGTGCAAAGGGGTAACTTTGCAAGACTTGTCCTCTGGCGTTGAGCCCCACTAGACAAGAGCATGGATTGCCTGGAGGGCTATAACACTATAGGGTCCATTCTGTGACCCACACTGGGGGTGGGGATAGGGCTATAACACTATAGGCCCATTCTGTGACCCACACTGGGAGTGGGGATAGGGCTATAACACTATAGGGCCCATTCTGTGACCCACACTGGGGGTGGGGATAGGGCTATAACACAATACGGCCATTCTGTGACCCACACTGGGGGTGGGGATAGGGCTATAACACTATAGGGCCCATTCTGTGACCCACACTGGGGGTGGGGATAGGGCTATAACACAATACGGCCATTCTGTGACCCACACTGGGGGTGGGGATAGGGCTATAACACAATAGGGCCATTCTGTGACCCACACTGGGGGTGGGGATAGGGCTATAACACTATAGGGCCCATTCTGTGACCCACACTGGGGGTGGGGATAGGGCTATAACACAATAGGGCCATTCTGTGACCCACACTGGGGGTGGGGATAGGGCTATAACACTATAGGGCCCATTCTGTGACCCACACTGGAGGTGGGGATAGGGCTATAACACTATAGGGCCCATTCTGTGACCCACACTGGGGGTGGAGTCAGGATGCACTGCAGCACCTCACGAAGGCTTCTTCAGCAGCACCTCCCAAATCCGCGTGCTCCATCATCTAGACCCACCATTGGTCTGGAGTCACCTAAAGGCCAGATCGGGTAGGAGTGGCAGGTTTCCTTCCCGAAAGGTCATTACTGAACCTGTTGGGATTTTACAACAATCTGTCAGCTGTCACTAGTGAGCCAGAGGTTGTGAGTTCAAATCCTACCAGCTTCCTTCGGAGAGTTCACAACCTCTGCGTTATTAGTCCAGTATCCATGACCTCTACACTTATACAAGACCTTGGCTAGGCCTCAGTTAGAATACTGCACCCAGTTTTGGTGTTCTCATATGGTGGGCGATATTGAGACTTTGGAAAGGGTGCGGAGGAGGGCCGCAAGGTTAATTCTCAGTTTGAAGCATCTTAGTTAGCCAGATAGAGCTGGGTCTATACTTTGGAGAAGTGTAGGCCCAGGCAGGTTTATAAGATGATGTAGATTGTGTTTATGTGGACAAACTATTTCAATTAAATAGGTTCAGGAGGACCACGGGTCATGATTACAGGTTATGTAAAGGTCAGATTGAGGTTAGAGGTCAGGAGGTGGTTCTTTTCCCAGAGAACAGTGGGCCTCTGGAACAGGCTGTCTTCTCGTGCGGTGGACGCCGATTCGTTGAATTCCGTCAAGCGAGAACTTTTCTGTCTGGGGCGGAGATCATCTCGTACAAGAGGTAGGTGTCCTGGTAATGTAAATCACGGCCAATGGAATCTCCTGGACGAGTTCTGATTGCCTAAGAGGGTCGGAGAGGAATTTTCCAGTTTAGCCCCTTAATCGGCCTGGTTTTTTATCTGGTTTCTCGCCTCTCCCAGGAGATCACGTGGGGTCCGGGTGGGTGGAGAGTGTCTGTATCGTGAGGCGTAAGGCAAGTCCCTTAGCTGCCCCTTATAATGTGGGCTGCCTTAAAACTTGAACAGGAACTGCAGGCTGGATCTCTGGGGGGTACAGCCCCCCCCCCCACTTTCCCCCCTTCTCCCCCCTCCCCCCATACCCCCTCATCCTGGCTGGACCCTTAGGTGGGCCCCACCTCTGCCATGGATATGCCGAGTCTCTTTGAGGACCAAGTTCATGAGAACTCCCAACATAGAGAGTCCGAGCCCCCCCCCCCCGCCGGCCCCCACTCCCCCTTGCATCGATGGCCTTGTTTAGGGGCAGGTGGTGGATCCGTCCCCACAAGCCTGAGTATGAAGCTGGGACGTGGCGTTTCCAGGTCCCGGTTCGCTCTCTGGTCATGCCGGCAGTATCCCAGTATCGGGAGCACGATGGAATTGGCCCAGATTTTTGCTCCTCCGGTTCTCTAGTCAAAAATCCAATCTAGTAAAGGAAGCAAGTTCCGAATATAGTTTGCTTTTCAAAGACTGACTGTAAAGAAAGAACTCCCATTTCTACAGCGCCTTTCACAACCTCAGGATGTCCCAAAGTGCTTTACAGCCAATTAAGTACTTTTGAAGCGTAGTCACTGTTGTAATGTAGGAAACGCTGCAGCCAATTTGCGCACAGCAAGATCCCACAAACAGCAATGTGATAATGACCAGATCATTTGTCTTTTAGTGATTTTGGTTGAGGGATAATTATTGGCCCAGGATACTGGGGAGAACTGCCCTGCTCTTCTTCGAAATAGTGGCCGTGGGATCTTTTTCGTCCACCTGAGAGGGCAGTCGGGGCCTCAGTTTACCATCTCATCCAAAAGAGAGCACCTCCAACACTGCAGCACTCCCAGCCTAGATTTTATGCTTAAATCTTTGGAGTGGGACTCGAACCACACAACTGTCTGAATCAGAGGCGAGAGTGCTACTTACTGAGCCACAGCTGACACCTGACTGGAGGGGTTATCTGTGCTTAGATTTGAACATTAAACCTTGGTGGACAAGCGAAGCAGAAATATAAACTCATGGGCTGTAGTTAACTTCAACCACTTGTAACGTAGTCACTTTTCCTTTTTGATTTTCCAGGTATGTTTGGGATGATATGGTACATATTCTGGCTGCTGTTCGCCTATGAAAGTCCAGCAAAGCACCCGACAATAACAAGTGAGGAGAGAACGTATATCGAGACCAGTATTGGGGAAAGGGCCTCTCTAGTAAATGCAAACCAGGTGAGCTGGTACATCCCAACACAGATTCAGTACTGACCGGCCTGGGATAATGCCTGTACTCAACAACAACAACAACAACAACAACAACTTGCATTTATATAGCGCCTTTAACATAGTGAAACGTCCCAAGGTGCTTCACAGGAGCGATTATCAAACAAAATTTGACACCGAGCCACGCAAGGAGATATCAGTACGGCTTGGTCAATGAGGCAGGTTTTAAGGAGTGTCTTAAAGAAGGAGGAGAGAGAGGCGGAGAGGTTTGGAGGGGAATTCCAGAGCTTAGGGCCTAGGCAGCTGAAGGCACGGCCGCCAATGGTGGGGGCGAAGGAAATTGAGGATGCTCAAGAGGCCAGAATTGGAGGAGCGCAGAGATCTCGGAGGGTTGTAGGTTTGGAGGAGGTTACAGAGATAGGGATAAATAAAGGGAGGCTTAAGTGCCAGCTTTTGCTCAGTTGCTAACAGCCTTGCCTCTGAGTCAGAAGGTTACGGGGGTAATTTTAACTTTGGGCGCTGGTGTTAAACGGAAGTCAACGCAAGGGAAGATCGGCCGCAGTGTATGATGAGCGGCGGCCTGTTCGATATCGTCCATCTGACACCACTGCCTGTGGTTAGAATGACCCCCAGTGTGTTTTAGCCCCAATTGAGCACGAGGGTCCGTTCTACAAGTTTGTCCTACTAGTGCGGAGAGCACATGTTGGGTACTGAAGTGCGGAGACCCGTGGACCCCATGTGACTTTCCATCAATTCATGTTAATGGACGGATAATATACAATATAGATAATAAAAATAAGATAGTGACTAATGAATCCAATAGGGAATTCAGGAGAAATTTCTTTAGCCAGAGAGTGGTTAGAATGTGGAACTCGCTACCACAAGGAGTGGTTGAGGTGAATAGCATAGATGCATTTAACGGGAAGCTCGATAAACACATGAGGGAGAAAGGAATAGAAGGATATGCTGATAGGGTGAGATGAAGTAGGGAGGGAGGAGGCTCATTTGGAGCATAAACACCGGCACAGACCAGTTGGGCCGAGAGGCCTATTTCTGTGCTGTAAAATTTGATGTAATAAACCTACAAAAGCCATTGACCACTAGGCCTGAATTCCTAATATGTGCTCCCAATACGTCTCCCCCATAATCTAATTTGGCGCTTCCATGAAATACCAAGTGAGTTTCTTTTATATTGTGTTTCATGCGCTGCTAATGACCCTGGCCCTCTGACACACGGGCTTTGTGTAGCCGGTGTTAACCCTGTCTTACCTGTGAGTAATTCCTGTCTCATTTGTGAGTTATTTCTTTCTCACCTTAACCCCTCCATTGCCTCTGATTTGTTACACTGCTTGTCTGACTGGATGAGCAAAAATTTGCTCCAACTAAATATTGGGAAGACCGAAACCATTGTCTTTGGTCCCCGTCACAAACTCCGTTCCCGAGCCACCGACTCCGTCCCTCTCCCTGGCCACTGTCTGAGGCTGAACTGGACAGTTCGCAACCTTGACGTCCTATTTGACCCCGAGATGAGCTTCCGACCACACATCCGCTCCATCACCAAGACCGCCTACTTCCACCTCCGTAACATCGCCCGTCCCCGTCCCTACCTCAGCTCATCTGCTGCTGAAACCCTCATCCATGCCTTTGTTACCTCTAGACTTAACTACTCCAATGCTCTCCTGGCCGACCTCTCATCTTCCATCCTCCATAAACTTGAGCTCATCCAAAACTCTGCTGCCCGTATCCTAACTCGCACCAAGTCCCGTTCACCCATCACCCCCCTGTGCTCGCTGACCTACATTGGCTCCCAGTCCGGGAACACCTCGATTTTAAAATTCTCATTCTTGTTTTCAAATCCCTCCATGGCCTCGCCCCTCCCCATCTCTGTAACCTCTTCCATGGCCTCACCCCTCTCTATCTCTGTAACCTCCTCCATGACCTCGCCCCCTCCCTATCTCTGTAACTTCCTCCAGCCCTACATCCCTCCGAGATCTCCACACTCCTCCAATTCTTGCCTCTTGCGCATCCCTGATTTTAATCGCTCGACCATTGGCGGCCGTGCCTTCAGCTGTCCAGGCCCTAAGCTCTGGAATTCCCTCCCTAAACCTCTCCGCCTCTCTATCTCTCTCCCCTCCTTTAAGAAGCTCCTTAAAACCTACCTCTTTGACCAAGCTTTTGGTCACCTGTCCTGATATCTCCTTATGTGACTCGGTGTCAAATTTTGTTTGATAATCGCTCCTGTGAAGCGCCTTGGGACGTTTTACTACGTTAAATGCGCTATATAAATGCAAGCTGTTGTTGTTGTTGTTGTTGTTGTGGTGGTGGTGGTGATTCCTGTCTCACCTGTGAGATATTCCTGTTATCCCGAATCTCCCGTGCGTGAGTTGGTTCCTTTGACCTCCTGACGTATTGAGACTGACCACTCCCATTCTCTGATTTCCACCCCCAGAAATTTAGAACCCCCTGGTTGAAGTTCTTCACCTCCATGCCGGTGTATGCCATCATTGTGGCCAATTTCTGCAGAAGCTGGACCTTCTACCTGCTGCTCATCAGCCAGCCCGCCTACTTCGAGGAGGTCTTTGGTTTTCCAATCAGCAAGGTAAGTGAGAGGAAGTTTACGAGAGGGATTAGTCACTTACGCTGCGTTCATATTGCAGGTACTGGTCTCAGACTGGTATCTCCAGTGTCAGTTCCAACCAGGCACGACCCTGTTCACACTGCCCGACTGGATCTCCGACCCTCCGACCCTGTTCACACTGCCCGACTGGATCTCCGACCCTCCGACCCTGTTCACGCTGCCTGACTGGATCTCCGACCCTCTGACCCTGTTCACGCTGCCTGACTGGATCTCCGACCCTCTGACCCTGTTCACGCTGCCCGACTGGATCTCCGACCCTCCGACCCTGTTCACGCTGCCTGACTGGATCTCTGACCCTCCGACCCTGTTCACGCTGCCTGACTGGATCTCTGACCCTCTGACCCTGTTCACGCTGCCTGACTGGATCTCCGACCCTCTGACCCTGTTCACGCTGCCCGACTGGATCTCCGACCCTCCGACCCTGTTCACGCTGCCTGACTGGATCTCCGACCCAGGAGAGAGGCTCTGGTTACACGATAGACCCAGTTAAAATGTTGGGTTCCGAAATTCCGTATTGGGCTCCGGGCAACGAATGGAGCTCATCCCTGCTCCTTCAAAGTTCCACCCAAGACCAGGAAATTCCAGGGGGGAGGAGGGGCGGAGTGGGGGGGCGGTGAAAGAGCTGCGGGGCTCTTTTGGCAGTGAAAAGGGGTCGTGTCTGAGGGAGTTCCCAGGCATCCTCAGGGATTCTACCTTACAAGAAAGAAAGAACCTGCATTTATATAGCGCCTTTCATGACCTCTGGGCGTCCCAAAGTGCTTCACAGCCAATGAACTACTTTCTTTCTATTACAGACCTAAAAGGAAATGTTGATGTCCACTTTCGGGGCTCGTCCGTCCCCATTAAATACCCGGCCTCCTCTTCAGGTGCTGGGTTGGGGGATTCCCTGCAGCACGACCAAGATTCTCCTCCGACAGGAGTGGTGGGCTCCCTGTTTTGGTGGTGGGAACCGGCCGCAAGACTTGCGCTGCACCGGTGACGAGCTCGGTAAGCGGTAGGGGGTCACAGCGGCGAGGCGGAAGTCCTGTCGCTCCCCCTGTCCCACCTCACCGATACCCGAGGGGCTGCCGACTCTGGTTGGACATATTCCAGGAGGTTTCGTCACACGACCTCCTGCCTCCAACTGCAACCCCCCCCACACTCCCGCCACTGGTCGCCCAACACGTCCATCCTCGCGGTGCCCCGCCTTCACACGGCCAATCAGAAAGCAAACAGACCCTTCGTTACCACGTTGGATGATACTTGAATGCCGTCTCCAATATTTTATAACTAGCAAACAAAAGTGTTCAAAGAATTATTTTTAAGGCCCCTATGATTTTTCTCCCGGGTGTTTTTGCTCCCAGCAGTGTCCTGGAGATTAATCTTCAATTTCTGGAGACTCCAGGACAGCCCTGGCGGGTTGGCAAATCTGTGCAACTTTTCCATGAACAAGGTAATCCAGCCCCGAGGGCCCAACCATGGGATAATTTCACACCGTGGAAACCAGGTCCGTAGTGGTCCAAAGGGAAAGATAATCCCTCCACTAGGTGAAGATTTAGAGGAGCCCTGAGCTCTGGGGGCCGTTCACCAATCCCAAGCTCACAGCGAGACGGGAGCGCGGGATTGAGAATTGAGGTGACGCTGTTATAGTCGAATGTCGGACCAGCACTTCCTGGGAGCACAGAGTCAGCGAACTGCCCCTCTGACTTGCTGATCCCATAACTCACCAGCGATGAATTCAGAAGTGAGTTCCGGTCAGCAACAAAAGAGGGATGGAATTCAGGTCCTGTACATGGTCCACGAGGGCTCTGTATACACAACGGGTTAGGCAAGTAACTGAAATTAAAATAATAAAAGTACTGAACTCATCTCGTATCTGATTGAAGAATGGTCCAATTGCGTCACGGTGAACTGTTTCATTAAAGCACTGTGTGTTCTCCATTATAACATCACCTCACGCATGTCTGATGGAGATATTGATATCATGCACAGGATGACAGGATATCTGGTAGAAATGTAATTAAACTGGGGGCCATGAAATATGTAATGAAGGGCTTTAAAGGGGCTGTCTTAACAAATAATTGATAATGAAATATCAATGATAAAAAATAATGAGACTCTGAATCAAGCCTCATTGTAACGGGTACAATAATTAATGCAGGGCAAATGTGAATAAATGAAGGGCGAATTGCTTAAAGAGACAAAAAAGTAAGGACTACATTTCTTGGTTGTTAAAGTTCATAAAGGAGCAGGCTGGAGCTCTTTACTCTGGGAAAGAGATGATTAAGGGAACACCTGATCGAAGTGGTATTTAAAACTATGAAGGGGTTCGATCGGGGAGATTTAATGGAGATGTTCAAAATTATGAGGGGTTTTGATAGAGTAAATAAGGAGAAACTATTTCCAGTGGCAGGAGGGTCGGTAACCAGAGGACATGGATTTAAAATAATTGGCAAAAGAGCCAAGGGAGGGGTGAGGAGAATTTTTTTTTACTCAGCGAGTTGTTCTGATCTGGAATGCGCTGCCTGAAAGGGCAGTGGAAGCAGATTCAATAATAACTTTCAAAAGGGAATTGGGCATATATTTGAAAAGGAAAAATTTGCAGGGCTACGGGGAAAGAGCAGGGCAGTGGGACTAATTGGATAGCTCTTTCAAAGAGCCGGCACAGGGCACGATGGGCCGAACGGCCTCCTTCTGTGCTGTAAGATTCTATGATTCTATGATAGGGTGGATGGGGAGAAACTGTCTCCACTTGTGGGTGAGTCCAGAACCAGGGAGCATAAATATAAGATAATCGCTAACAGATCAAATAAAGAGTTAAAGTCTCCCTGGCTCACGGAGGGCCGATCGGTTTGCTGTCTGCATCGACCTCCGACCTCCGACTCCCGCCGGGGGGAGCTGGAAATGGGAGTTTTCGAGGTAACAGTGTCATCCTGTAGAATAAGTAACAAGAGCTGGTGTCACAGTCGCCGTTACCAACCCAAGCGACCCTATAGATAGTAGTTTTATTAAATATATAAGTGTTCTTAAATATCTAACTGCAATGTTAAACCTCCTCTCTGGCAGGTGGGTATACTGTCAGCTGTCCCTCACATGGTGATGACTATTGTTGTGCCAATTGGAGGACAGATTGCCGATTTCCTGAGGAGCAGAAATATCCTATCGACAACTACCGTCCGGAAAATCATGAATTGCGGAGGTAACTCTAACAACAACAACTTGCATTTATATAGCGCCTTTAACGTAGTAAAACTTCCCAAGGCGCTTCACAGGAGCGATTATCAAACAAAATTTGACACCGAGCCACGTAAGGAGATATTAGGACAGGTGACCAAAAGCTTGGTCAAAGAGGTAGGTTTTAAGGAGCGTCTTAAAGGAGGAGAAAGAAGTGGAGAGGTTTAGGGAGGGAATTCCAGAGCTTAGGGCATGGACAGCTGAAGGCACGGCCGCCAATGGTGGAACGATGGAAATCGGGGACGCACAAGAGACCAGAACTGGAGGAGTGCAGAGATCTTGGAGGGTTGGAGGAGGTTGCAGCTTTTACAGGTCACTGACCATTTCTTTTTGAACCTGGGGAAAGATTTTTCGCGATTGATCGGTGTGTGTTTACAATGATGAAGTTGAAAAAAGCAGTTAAAAAAAAAGAAACCTGAGGTTTTATCACAATAGGTGTATTAAATATAAAGCCATAAACCTTACAAGGACCTCAGTTAGAACACTGTGTCCACTATTGCCTCCACACTATAGGAAGGATATTGAGGCTTTAGAGTGGAGCCCAAGCATATAGGAACATAGGAACAGGAGGAGGCCATTCAGCCCCTCGAGCCTGCTTCGCCATTCAATTAGATCATGGCTGATCTGTATCTTAACTCCATCTACCCGCCTTAGTTCCATAATCCTTAACGCCCTTGCCTAACAAAACATTTTGACATTTTCAATTGACCCCCAGCCTCAACAGCTTTTTGGGGGAGAGAGTTCCAGATTTCCACTCCCCTTTGTGCGAAGAAGTGCTTCCTGACATCACCCCTGAACGGCCTGGCTCTAATTTTAAGGTTCTGCCCCCTTGATCTGGACTCCCTCCACCAGAGGAAATAGTTTCTTTCTATCTACCCTATCAAATCCTTTAATCATCTTAAACACCTCAAGTAGATTCACTAGGACGCTGCCTGGTTTGAAGAAATACAAGTACGAAAGAGAGACTTGAAAAATCGAGGGCTTTTTTCATTAGAAGAGAGCAGATTATGGGGTCATTTGATAGAAGTGTTGAAAATGATCAAAGGTTGGGAAGGACGTTTCCAGTAGTTAAGGGGTCAGGAACGAGGGGCCATAGTCACAAGATTAAATGTCAGAGATTTAGAATAGAGGGCAGGAGAAACATCTTCACACACAGAGAGTTGTGAGGCTGTGGAATTCACTTCCAGGGTTAGTGGTTGAGGCAGAAATTAGGTCAATATTCAGGATTAGATTCCAAAACATTTCTGTCCAATTTGTACATCCAGTACAGCATAATTATTTTACCTTATCTTAGGAATTACAAGAGTACTGGGACACTCAACTAAGATAAGTGCAATAATGTTTAAAAACGGTGGGAAAATGTCACGTGATCAAATAGCACATGATCAAAGGTCAAGTGATCTGATGTCACGTGACCAGGCACCACATGATCAAACCTGCAGGAATACGTCCAACCAAAGTTGGCAACCTTAAATTGGATAGTTGGATGGAGGAATAAGGGCAGGTAAATGTGTTTAGGACCATTCGCTGATAAACACCGACATGGACTGGTTGGGCTGTTTCCGTGTTGTGACTTTGATGCATTTCTATGTAAGCTCAGAGTTCCGTAAAATAAAAAGGGGAAAAGTGGCAAACGCTTGGAAAACTGAAATAAAGCAAAATGTGCTGGAAATACTCAGCAGGTCAGCCGGAACCTGCAAAAAGAGAAGACAATTTCTGACACTTTGGGTGGGGACCCCTGATCTGATCTGCTGTGTATTTCCAACAGCTTCCGTTCTGAATTTCACAATTCCGTTCCCGTTCCCGTCAGATGATCACCGGTTGCTGCCTCCGTCAGTCCTCAGCTGGGGAAACAAGATGGCGGCTAAATGCTTTAAGCTTTCAAAAATAATCCTTCAAACCATGGGAGGAGATTGTAATGACTTCTGAGATTCATTGACATTCTCCCGAATCAGCTTCTTGTGAGAACCTGGTACCTTTATAGAGTCGAATAACAAGGTCCTTGTGTGAGAAATTTGCTGCTTTCACAGGTCTTAATTCTGGATGGAGTTTCAACGCAAACTGGTGAAGAATCAGCCTCTTTATCACAAAGATTAAAGACAATTTTAGTGTGAAACTAACAGGTGCTACTCAAGTCATTTTTTTTTAAAAAACTGGAAAATACGAACGGGATCCTTGGCTTTTTAAATAGAGGCATAGAGTACAAAAGCAAGGAAGTTACGCTAAACCTTTATAAAACACTGATTGGGCCTCGGGTGGATTATTGTGGCCAATTCTGGATATCACACTCTCAAGGCCTTGGAGAGATATGGGGTTAAAATCGAGCCCGTTAA
>NC_090342.1:1900816-1902071 GCF_035084215.1 Heptranchias perlo | reverse complement strand
TTCTTCACCACCCTATCCACCTGTGACTCCACTTTCAAGGAGCAATGAATCTGTACTCCTAGATCTCTTTGTTCTATAACTCTCCCCAACGCCCTACCATTAACGGAGTAGGTCCTGGCCCGATTTCGATCGACCAAAATGCATCACCTCACATTTATCTAAATTAAACTCCATCTGCCATTCATCGGCCCACTGGCCAATTGATCAAGATCCCGTTGCAATCCCAGATAACCTTCTTCACTGTCCACAATGCCACCAATCTTGGTGTCATCTGCAAACTTACGAACCATGCCTCCTAAATTCTCATCCAAATCATTAATATAAATAACAAATAACAGCGGACCCCAGCACCGATCCCTGAGGCACACCGCTGGAACAGGCATCCAGTTTGAAAAACAACCCTCGACAACCACCCTCTGTCTTCTGTCGTCAAGCAATTTTGTATCCAATTGGCTACCTCACCTTGGATCCCATGAGATTTAATCTTATGTAACAACCTACCATGCGGTACCCTTGTCAAATGCTTTGCTGAAGTCCATGTAGACCACGTCTACTGCACAGCCCTCATCTATCTTCTTGGTTACCCCTTCAAAAAACTCAATCAAATTCGTGAGACATGATTTTCCTCTCACAAAACCATGCTGACTGTTCCTAATTAGTCCCTGCCTCTCCAAATGCCTGTAGATCCTGTCCCTCAGAATACCCTCTAACAACTTACCCACTACAGATGTCAGGCTCACTGGTCTGTAGTTCCCAGGCTTTTCCCTGCCGCCCTTCTTAAACAAAGGCACAACATTTGCTACCCTCCAATCTTCAGGCACCTCACCTGTAGCGGTGGATGATTCAAATATCTCTGCTAGGGGACCCGCAATTTCCTCCCTAACCTCCCATAACGTCCTGGGATACATTTCATCAGGTCCCGGAGATTTATCTACCTTGATGCGCGTTAAGACTTCCAGCACCTCCCTCTCTGTAATATGTACACTCCTCAAGACATCACTATTTATTTCCCCAAGTTCCCTAACATCCATGCCTTTCTCAACCGTAAATACCGATGTGAAATATTCATTCAGGATCTCACCCATCTCTTGTGGTTCGCACATAGATGACCTTGTTGATCCTTAAGAGGCCCTACTCTCTCCCTAGTTACCCTTTTGCCCTTTATGTATTTGTAGAAGCTCTTTGGATTCACCTTTGCCTGATCTGCCAAAGCAATCTCATATCCCCTTTTTGCCCTCCTGATTTCTCTCTTAAC